>NC_092334.1:141030000-141330000 GCF_046630445.1 Rutidosis leptorrhynchoides | reverse complement strand
AATTTCTCATACCATTGTCTAGGTGCTTGTTTTAAACCATAAAGAGACTTAGTTAATTTGCACACTTTATTACTTTTTACAGATTCAGTATAATATCCTTCAGGAATGGTTATATAGATATCTTCATTTAGATCACCATATAAGAAAGCATTGTTTATGTCTAACTGATAAAGAGGCCAACCTTTTTGAACAGCCATTGTTATAAAACATCTAACATTTACATGTTTTACAACAGGGCTGAAGGTTTCTTCATAATCAACACCCTCTTTCTGGCTGTAGCCTTTGACTACAAGTCTAGCTTTATATCTCTCAACCTCACCATTAGCATTATATTTAACTCTGTAGACCCACTTATTTCCTACAAGTTTTCTGTCAGGAGGTAGGTCAGTAATTATCCATGTATTATTTCTGTTGAGAACTTCAATTTCAAGATTCATAGCCTCAGTCCAATTAGGATCAAGGCATGCTTGTTCATAGGTTTTGGTTCAAAGGTTTTATTAAGATTAGAGATAAAGGTGTAATTTTTAGATTCAAGATTACTGTAATTAACAACTCTTTCAATTCCATATTTAACCTTGCCATCAACAACATAGCCATCATATTTTTTTTGGAAATGTTGTGCTTCTAGAAGATCTCCTTAAAACAGTATTGTCAAAAGAATCATTAGAATTTGAATTGCCCTCAGGGATTGAAGTATTATCTTCATGATGTGTTGTTGTAGGATGATGTTCATTTTCATGAACACTATCACTACTGCCATCACATTGTTCAGTAGCTCTCCTTTCATCATTGGGACTTTGAAGTGTTATCAGAAGTTTCAAAAATATCATCAAAGTAACTAGCTTTATTCAAATCATTTGAGTTTAAAACATTTTCAACAGAATCAGAAAAAACAATTTTAATCTTAGATTTCAAAGGAAAAACAGTTTCATAAAAAGAAACATCTCTTGAATAAAAAACAGATTTATCATCAAGACTTAAAAGTTTATAACCCTTTTTGACAGTAGAAAAACCTATTAAAATACTTTTAATAGACCTACTAGAAAATTTATTAGATGGATTTAAATCAGTAGCAAAACAAAGACATCCAAAACACTTAAGATGGGAGAGATTAGGTTCACTTTTATAAATCATTTCATAAGGAGATTTTCCATTCAGCACAGCAGAGAGAGTCCTGTTAATCAAATAACATGCAGTTAGAACACAGTCAGACCACATATTAAGAGGTAACTCCCCTGAAACATAAGGGATCTTGCTACATTGAGCAAATGCCTATGTTTCCTTTTAACCACACCATTTTGTTAAGGTGTGTAAGAACAAGAAGTTTGATGAACAATTCCTTTACTATTTGTTAAATTGGTTAAACTTTGAATTATAAACTCAGTTCCATTGTGATAATGCTAAAAACGAACATATATTTCATAGCATTATTCCTCAAGAAAGACAAGCTTTTAGTTGCAATTGTTCTATTTACAAGTGATATTCGTTTAAATAATAAAAGGTGAAGACAAAAGACAGATTCGACGATTTGAAGACGCAAACGACCAAAAAGCTCAAAAGAACAAAAGACAATCAAAAAGGTTCCAATTATTGATAAGAAACGTCTCAAAATCACAAGAGTACAAGATTCAAAACGCAAAGTACAAGATATTAAATTGTACGCGAGGACGTTCGAAAATCCGGAACCTGGACCAGAGTCAATTCTTAACGCTCGACGCAACGGACTAAAAATTACAAGTTAACTATATATATAAATATAATATAATATATAATTAATTATATTAATTATATATATATTATATATATATATTTAAAACCGTCGGCAGCAGGAAACTCCAAGGGTGTAAACTGTAAATACCTCTCCGCGACTCGCGGAGTTTTAAGGGTATTTGGCCGCGAGTCGCGGAGCCCCAAAAATCAAGTCTGGCTATAAATCAACCCGAATTCTGATCAAAATCATCATCATTTTTTCTTCTCATTCATACGAAGTAATATATATTTATATTTATAATTTATATTTTAATTTTAATTATAATTCTAATAATAAGGGTATGTTAGCGAATGTTGTAAGGGTGTAAGTCGAAATTCTGTCCGTGTAACGCTACGCTATTTTTAATCATTGTAAGTTATGTTCAACCTTTTTATATTAATGTCTCGTAGCTAAGTTATTATTATGCTTATTTAAAACGAAGTAATCATGATGTTGGGCTAATTACTAAAATTGGGTAATTGGGCTTTGTACCATAATTGGGGTTTGGATAAAAGAACGACACTTGTGGAAACTAGGCTATGGGCTATTAATGGGCTTTATATTTGTTTAACTAAATGAAAGTTTGTTAATGTTAATATAAAGATTTACAATTGGGCGTCCCTATAAATTACCATATACACTCGATCGGACACGATGGGCGGGGTATTTATATGTACGAATAATCGTTCATTTAACCGGACACGGGAATGGATTAATAGCCACTAGAATAATTAAAACAGGGGTGAAATTACATTCAAGGGTAATTGGTGTAATTGTTAACAAAGTAGTAAAACCTTGGTTTACACGCAGTCGATAACCTGGTGTATTCATTAAACAAAGTATTAAAACCTTGTTACAATTCGAATCCCCAATTAGTTGGAATATTTATCTTCGGGTATAATAATAATTTGACAAGGACACTTGCAATTTATATTTATGACTGATGGACTGTTATGGACAAAAACCAGACGGACATATTGAATAATCCAGGACAAAGGACAATTAACCCATGGGCATAAAACTAAAATCAACACGTCAAACATCATGATTACGGAAGTTTAAATAAGCATAATTCTTTTATTTCATATTTAATTTCCTTTATTTTATATTTAATTGCACTTCTAATTATCGCACTTTTATTTATTTTATTTTATCGCACTTTTAATTATCGTACTTTTTAATTATCGCAATTTAATTTTATCGCATTTTTATTATTCGCAATTTCATTATCGTTATTTACTTTACGCTTTAATTTAAAGTCTTGTATTTATTTTATATTTTACATTAGGTTTTAACTGCGACTAAAGTTTTAAAATCGACAAACCGGTCATTAAACGGTAAAAACCCCCCTTTATAATAATAATATTACCTATATATATATTTGTATTTTTATAAAAGTTAACTAATATCGCGTTGAGCTTTGTTTAAAGATTTCCCTGTGGAACGAACCGGACTTACTAAAAACTACACTACTGTACGATTAGGTACACTGCCTATAAGTGTTGTAGCAAGGTTTAAGTATATCCATTCTATAAATAAATAAATATCTTGTGTAAAATTGTATCGTATTTAATAGTATTTTCTGCTAAAAATTAATAGTATTTTATACCCCTCTGCTTTGACATCAAGTATTTTTGGCGCCGCTGCCGGGGAACAACTCTTAAAAGCCGGAAGCGCAACGCTAATATAAAAAAAAAAAAAAAAAAAATTTTGTCTACTTTTATTAAAATTCGTTTTTGTAAAAATACGTTTTAAAAAATTCGAAAAATATAAAAAGAAAAACAAAAATATTAGTATTTTTAGGATTTTGTTAAATATTTAAGTTTTATAAGTTTCTTTATTTTTATTTTAGTTTATAAAAATATAAGTTTTAATTTTAATATCTTTTATTTAATTAAAAAAACAGAAAACAAAATAAAAAGAAAAAAAAAATAAAAAGAAAAACGCGTAAAAAGACAAAGCTGTCAACTGAATTCCTGAACCCCGCGACTTGCGGGGTTTTCCTCTTTATTTGCCGCGACTCGCGGAGACCCTCTGACACACGGACAAAAACCCTAATCACGGGTTATTTTTAATTATTATTATTATTAAAACCTAAATATTATTATTATTATTAATTTTAGTTTTATTTTTACTTTTTACTTTTTACTTATGTATTTAGTATTAATTAAGTTTTTATTAAATTGTAAAATTAATAGTTTAGTAAAATAAATAATATAAAATAATATTTTTATAAAAATTGTACTTTTTACAATTTTTTGTATATTTTTATATTTTGTACCTTTTTAATCGTTGTAACGTAACTTTTGTATTTTTTAGCTCATAATTAATTTTAAACTTAGTTTTTGCTATAGTTATTTTTACTCCTATATTTTTAGGCTTTGCCGTAGAATTCCTTAAGTGCTTTTTCTTTAGACTAAGATTTAGGTGCTTTAGAATTTTGCGACGCCTTTTTAAGTTTTAGTTTCTTTTTAAGTTATTTCCATTTGGAATTTAGTTTTTCCTGTAAGCTTTAATATTTTTAGACCTTTTACTATGTATCAATTATCATTCCAATTAGTAATTTCAATTTGCGATTATAATTTTAAGTTAGTTGTAGTAATAAGGTTAGGTTAGTAAAGTATTTTTAAGTTTTGATAAGTTCCTTTTATTTTTCCGTCACCTTTTATTTTTCAACCATTTTTTCTTTTTCAACCTTTTTCGACGAACTTTTTTTCTCTCTTATTTCTCGCCATTCTAGTTTTTAGGACTTAGAATTTTATTCTACTTCTTATCTAAATTTCTTAAAATTACGAAAATTTATTTTAAGTGGTTAAATTGATAGACATCAAAATTTTCTGGTTCGTAGTAATAGTTGGATTTGTACGTGGACAGGGTTATTGGAGCCAAACAGTCCTCAATTATATTGAGACCAAACGAATCCTGCCCCTCTGCTGCATCTTTTGGCTATTCGAAACGTGGGCAAAATCAGAAAAGTCTATTGATTGGATAACTTATTATAATTTTTCTTTCCTTTTAAAAACTAATAGGATATTCTGTGAATGCACCGAGTAAGACGTTCATCACCTTTTATACGTTCACCACCTGTGACTAGATCAAGACATCGTTTAACAAATATAACCGCCGTTGATTTTTCTTTAGAATCGTCATCCAGTCGACCAAGTACTTCAGTTCAAAATACCGATAATCCATTTTTTGAACCCGACCTCACAATTGAGAATCCAGAAAATATTCAGGAACGGTTCATAGATCCTGAACCATTAAACTTTCCTCCGGAACCACCAATCATTCAAACAGAGATTGTTGAGGAACGAACTATTAAATCAGAATCATCTAGTGATACCGATTCAACAAATTCAATTATGGAGAATCTGGAACCTTTAAGTATGGAAGACCGAATGAGAGCTAAACGCACTGGCCAAGGTCACGCAATTACTCATCCAGACATTAATGCGCCAGATTATGAAATCAAAGGACAAATTCTACACATGGTGACTAATCAATGCCAATTTAGTGGTGCGCCGAAGGAAGATCCAAATGAACATCTACGTACCTTTAATAGGATCTGCACACTATTTAAAATACGAGAAGTGGAGGATGAACAGATATATCTCATGTTATTTCCATGGACTTTAAAGGGAGAAGCTAAAGATTGGTTGGAATCGTTACCTGAAGGGGCGATTGATACATGGGACGTTTTAATTGACAAATTTCTTAAACAATTCTTTCCCGCATCTAAAGCCGTAAGACTTCAAGCAGAAATTGTTACGTTCACACAGAAGCCAAATGAAACTCTATATGAGGCGTGGACAAGATATGGAAAGTTGTTAAGAGGATGTCCGCAACATGGTTTAGACACCTGTCAAATAGTACAAATATTCTACCAAGGATGCGACATCACTACAAGAAAAGACATAGATATAGCAGCTGGTGGCTCTATTATGAAGAAAACCGAAACTGATGCTTACAAAATTATTGATAACACTGCTTCCCACTCACATGAGTGGCACCAAGAAAAAGATATCATTAGATCATCTAAAGCAGCTAGAGCCGATTCTAGCCATGACTTAGATTCCATTTCCGCAAAGATAGATGCTTTCGAGAGACGAATGGAAAAAATGACTAAAGATATTCATGCTATACGAATTAGTTGTGAGCAGTGTGGAGGACCACATTTGACAAAAGATTGTCTCAGCATTGAATTAACAATGGAACAAAGAGAGAATATTTCATACATAAACCAAAGGCCTGGAAATAATTATCAGAATAATTATCAACCGCCAAGACCGATTTACAATCAAAACCAGAATTATAACCGAAATATTCCATACAATAACCAACAAGGTCCTAGCAATCAACAAGTATCCAATAATACTTACAATCAGCAAAGACCGAATTTTCAAAACAAACCACCACAACAAACCGATGATAAAAAGCCGAATTTAGAAGATATGATGACGAAGCTAGTTGAAACTCAAACGCAGTTTTTCACATCTCAAAAACAAACCAATGAACAAAATGCTCAAGCATTTAGAAATCAACAAGCTTCTATTCAAAATCTGGAACAAGAAGTAAGTAACCTAGCAAGGTTAATAGGTGAAAGAAAACCGGGAAGTCTACCTAGTGATACAAATGCTAACCCCCGGAATGAAACAGCTAAAGCTATTACCACAAGAAGTGGTACGACACTTAAATCACCTAAAATACCTGTAACTTCTGATGAAACTATTCCTACTCCACAAGAACCACAACCTGATCAAGATAAGGAAAAAGAACCGGTAGTTGAGAAGGTTAATGAAGATAACACAGTTAAGGCTAAACCTTATGTTAAACCATACCAACCACCACTTCCTTATCCGAGTAAAATGAAGAAGGAAAAACTTGAAGCCGAGCAATCCAAATTCTTGGATATGTTTAAACAGATAAATGTAAATCTTCCTTTCATTGATGTGATTTCAGGAATGCCAAGATATGCTAAATTCTTGAAAGATCTAATCACGAATAGAAAGAAAATGGAAGAACTCTCGGCTGTTACTATGAATGCTAATTGTTCAGCAGTGCTGTTGAATAAGATACCAGAAAAACTATCTGATCCAGGAAGTTTCACAATTCCATGTTTTCTGGGTAGCCTTAGTTCAATAGAAGCATTGGCAGACTTAGGTGCTAGTATAAATCTAATGCCGTATTCACTATACGCTAAACTAGACCTTGGAGAATTGAAACCAACAAGAATAAGCATACAACTAGCCGATAGATCAATAAAATATCCTAGAGGGATAATGGAGAATATGCTAGTTAAAGTTGGTACTTTAGTATTTCCAGTAGATTTTGTTGTTTTAGACATGGAAGAAGATTCTCAAGTTCCTCTCATATTAGGAAGACCATTCTTAAACACGGCTAAAGCAATGATAGACGTGTTCGGTAAGAAACTGACCCTAAGTATAGAGGATGAGAGTGTTACCTTTTCAGTTGATAGAGCAATGCAACAACCACAATCTGCAGATGATACATGTTATTATATTCAAACTATAGATGCACATGCAGAATTATTAGAAGAATTTCCAGAATTACAAGGAACAGGAGAATGTTCTTTAGGAGAAGGTAATGAACCAATTGATGAAGCCGAAATGTTAGCTACACTTATAGCTAATGGATATGAACCAACAACAGAAGAAATTCAAATGCTAAAAGAAGAAGACAGATATCGATATAAATCATCGATAGAAGAACCTCCGAAATTAGAGTTAAAGCCACTTCCAAACCATTTGGAATACGCTTATTTACATGGTGAATCTGAATTACCTGTAATAATATCGTCTTCTCTTACTGAAAATGAGAAATCACAGCTCATTTCTGTGTTGAAAGCTCATAAACCAGCCATTGCATGGAAGATTCATGATATTAAAGGAATAAGTCCTTCGTATTGCACACATAAAATCCTTATGGAAGAAGGTCATAAAACGTATGTGCAACGCCAACGAAGACTAAATCCTAATATGCAAGATGTAGTTAAGAAAGAGATTATTAAGCTGCTAGATGCAGGTTTGATATATCCAATTTCTGATAGTCCATGGGTAAGCCCAGTTCAATGCGTACCTAAGAAGGGTGGTATGACTGTCATTACAAATGAGAAAAATGAGCTTATTCCTACTAGGACTGTAACAGGATGGCGTGTGTGTATTGATTATAGAAAATTAAATGACGCCACCAGAAAAGATCACTTTCCCTTACCTTTCATAGATCAAATGTTGGAAAGATTAGCCGGAAATAGTTACTATTGTTTTCTAGATGGATTTTCCGGATATTTTCAAATTCCAATAGCACCCGAAGATCAAGAGAAAACCACATTCACGTGCCCTTATGGTACTTTTGCTTACAAACGCATGCCATTTGGACTTTGTAACGCCCCTGCAACCTTTCAAAGGTGTATGATGGCAATTTTTCACGACATGATAGAAGAATGCATGGAAGTATTCATGGATGACTTTTCAGTCTTCGGTGATACATTTAAATCATGTCTAGTTAATCTGGAACGAATGCTAATTAGATGCGAAAAATCAAATCTAGTACTTAATTGGGAGAAATGCCATTTCATGGTTAAAGAAGGCATCGTTCTTGGACATAAAATTTCAAAAGAAGGAATTGAAGTGGATAGAGCTAAAGTAGATGTAATTGCTAAACTTCCACATCCCACCAATGTTAGAGGAGTTAGGAGTTTTCTAGGGCATGCCGGTTTTTACCGACGTTTCATAAAAGATTTTTCTAAAATTGCCACTCCTATGAATAAACTCCTAGAAAAGGATGCGCCATTCATCTTTTCAGATGAATGTATCAAATCTTTTAATATTCTTAAAGAAAAACTCACTAATGCACGAATCATGATAACACCAAATTGGAATCTACCATTTGAACTAATGTGCGATGCAAGTGATTTTGCAATGGGAGCCGTTTTAGGACAAAGGATTGAAAAACGATTTCAACCTATATATTATGCTAGTAAGACGTTACAAGGAGCACAAACGAACTATACAACTACTGAAAAAGAACTCCTTGCTATTGTCTTTGCTTTTGACAAATTTCGATCATATCTCGTTCTAGCAAAAACGGTGGTCTATACCGACCATTCTGCTCTTAGATACCTATTTTCAAAACAAGATGCTAAACCAAGATTAATCCGTTGGATCTTACTCTTACAAGAGTTTGATATTGAAATCCGAGATAAAAAAGGAGCAGAAAATCTCGCCGCTGATCATCTTTCTCGTCTTGAAAATCCCGAATTAGAAGTTCTGAATGAATCGGCCATACAAGACAACTTTCCTGATGAATATCTATTGAAGATAGATTATAAAGAAATCCCATGGTTTGCAGACTATGCAAACTACTTAGTTTGTGGATTCCTTGAAAAAGGATTATCGTACCAAAGACGAAAGAAATTCTTCAGTGATATAAAACACTATTTCTGGGAAGATCCACATCTGTTTAAAAGTTGTCCCGATGGAATAATACGCCGATGTGTATTTGGAGATGAAGCTAGTAAAATTTTAAACCATTGTCACACAGGACCAACAGGAGGGCATTATGGGCCTCAACTAACAGCAAGAAAAGTTTATGAAGCTGGATTCTATTGGCCTACAATTTACAAAGACGCACACCTTCTTTGCAAATCTTGTGATGCATGTCAAAGGGCCGGAAAAATAAGTCAACGTGATGAAATGCCACAAAATGTCATCCAAGTATGTGAAGTATTTGACATTTGGGGTATTGACATTATGGGTCCATTTCCAAAATCTCATAATAATCTATATATACTCGTAGCCATTGATTATGTATCTAAATGGGCGGAAGCACAAGCTCTCCCAACTAACGATGCACGAGTTGTAGTCAACTTTTTGAAACGTCTTTTTGCAAGGTTTGGAACACCGAAAGCTTTAATAAGTGATCGGGGTACTCATTTCTGTAATAATCAACTTGAGAAAGTTCTTAAAAGATATGGAGTAACTCATAAAATCTCCACCGCATATCATCCACAAACAAGTGGACAAGTTGAAAATACAAACCGAGCTTTAAAACGTATTCTAGAGAAAACCGTAGGATCAAATCCGAAGGAATGGTCCATTAAATTGGAGGATGCACTCTGGGCTTTTAGAACAGCCTACAAAACTCCAATTGGAACCACACCTTTTAGACTTGTGTATGGAAAAGCATGTCATCTTCCAGTAGAAATTGAACACAAAGCATTTTGGGCTTTGAAGACATGTAATCTTGATTTACATGAAGCCGGACGTCTACGATTAAGTCAACTAAACGAATTAGAAGAATTAAGACATGAAGCATACGAAAATTCGTTAATCTATAAAGAAAGAACGAAGAAATGGCATGATAAAAGAATCAGAAGTTCAAAAGAATTTAAAGAAGGAGACAGAGTTCTTCTTTTCAATTCACGATTCAAGCTATTTCCTGGAAAATTGAAATCAAGATGGTCTGGACCATTTATAGTCAAAAGAGTTTTCCCATACGGAACGATAGAATTGATAAATTCAAATGGGATTGAATTTAAAGTTAATGGTCACAGAGTTAAACATTACATACATGGTCCGATGGAAGTCGACAACGAAGTTAATCACAATTTCGACACCACAGCTAACTAAGTGTGGGGAGAATCAAGTCTTTAAAAGATAATATGTATTTCTGTTAGAGTTAGATTGTCTGTTTTCGTGTAGTTCTCGAAAATGGAACACGTATGGTCTTTCCCTAGCAGACCCTAAAGAACTAGTCTTCTCCCCCCATTCTGAATTTTTATTTTTTTTTAGGTTTTTACGTAATGAAGACTGCCTGTGAATTAAACCATGGTCTAATGCTACACGCTTTGATCACTAAACGTAATAATGACATACTCCCGAGTGAAATAGTATCAGTAATCAGAGCAAGAATGGACGGAGTTAGAAAAGGATCCAGATGCGAAGATAATAAGTTACAATTTGGTAAAGGAAAATCAAAATCCGCAGCGAAAAGAAGAGCACGACACCTAGAAAAATGTCACAAATGCGGAAAATGGTCACATGGAGGTAAATGTTCAAATAATCAAACCTATTCAAATACCGAATTTGTTACTTTATGCAGAGACGGACCGTTCATATGTTTAGAAGAAAAGACAATGAATGCTAGAGGTTACGCTTATGCAGCCATGAAAAACCAATTAAACCGACTATCTTATGAATATAATAGATCATATAACTAAGAAATCTATTTCACAGGTATGTCTGTACAGTTTTTATTTTTATATTTATTTTTAACCTTTTGATAATAAACGCTAATTTGTTCGCTAAAAAGTATTAAATTGGTATTAAATAAAATTAGGTTTGGCGACCGAAATTATTGATATCATTCAAAAATTTATTACATCACTGCGAAATTTAACGTTTATTCTTAAGGTATAAATATCTTTAAACAATCAAACCAAAATATTTCAAAAATTCGTCATGAGTTAAATTAGGTCTTGGAACCGAAATTACTTTACCGAAAAGAGGGGCGCATATTTTTGATAATATTTGATTGATTAAAGTGGGATAAAAAGACAAAAAGATTTTTAATTTTATTTTTACCATGTTTTTAAAACTAATATTTAAATCTTAAATTAATATTGTAAACTTTGTAAAAACAATATAATTAAAATTGTAAATATTTGAAAAATTAATATAAGTTTGGTATGAATCTATTAATTTTTAAATTAAGTTTGGTATGAATTTATAAATTTATAAATTAAGTTTGGTGTGAATTTTTAATTTTTAAAATATGAAATTTTAATTTTATGCATTTCAAATTTTAAGTTTGGTGTGATTATTTTTTTTTTTTTTATTAATTTTGAATTTTATATTTAAGTTGTGTGAATTTAAAAACAAAAATTTACTTTATCTCATTAAGTTAAAAATATGATTTTTAAAATTCGTCGTAAGTTGAAGACTAGGTCTTTGAACCGAAATTGCTTTACCCGAGGGAGGGACGAGAACTTTTATTATCATTATTTTTAATCTTGTTGATTTAAAGTATGCCAAAAACATTTAAAAAAACCCAAAAATCTTAGCTTTTAAAACAATCGCTACAAAAAGACAAATTTTAAAATTTTGTCGAGGGACGGACTAGGACATCGATCCGAAACGACCTCGTCCTAAATAACAAGGGAAACAAAATTTTAAAATTAATTTCTTAATTGTTTTATAAGTTAAAGATTATAAAAATAAAAAAAAAAAAAATAAAAAAAAAAAAAAAAAAAAGGGTAAACTCCGCGACTCGCGGAGTTTGCAGGCAAAACCTCCGCGAGTCGCGGAGGGTCCAAAACCCAGAAAAAAAATAATAAGAGCTGCTCGATCAGTACACTCAACCCACACAAAAACACACATACAGCTCGAAAAAACACTGCGAAAAAACCCGAAAATCACCCCCAAAAATCTCAATTTTTAACCGTTAATCACCAAATTTTTTGCTAAAATCATGTTGAGAAGGATGATATCTAAGAACTACTCAAGAAAAACGGTAAATTTCTACACCTAAACACCATTTAATTCGAATTTTAGTGTTCTTGAGCTATTTTTCCCCAATTTGATTTTGATGCTTTTTAGTGTAATTAGACTTAAATTGTTTATGTATTATGCTTGTATAACCTAGATTGATGCTGTTTAACATGATTAGAAGCCTTAAACTTCAAATTTTGAATAATCTAGGGTTTGTGTTCTTGAGCAATTTGGGGCTTTTTGATATAAACAGGTTATGGCCGATTTTTGTCATGAATTATTGCTAAATTGAGTAGTGTAACATGTCTAGGTAGTTAAAAGATCCAAACTTTGAGCCTAAACATGATTTTGAGAATTAAAGTGGACTTTTTCAAGTCCAAAATTCATGAACTTGATTTTTGAAAGATAATGCCATTTGAGACTTGTTTATTTGCTAGTAATGATTATTTTGACATGTTATTTGAGTTGAATGCTTATGAACTTGGCGAAAATTTTCGTATATGCTTATTTGAAAAAGTGTAGATTTGATAAAAATGTGAAAATGAGCTTAAGTTTGATATAAATTGATAATGTCATTGTAATTATTTTGATTGATGATTTTGCTGACACTAATGCATATTTGGATGCACAAAATTTGTGTTTGATGTGTTTTGCAGAATGAAAGGGGTGAATCTTCATCCCAAGCCCGTCATGCTCCTGCTGAGAACTTGGAACAACAGGAGGTAGATAACTACTACAAGCAGGATGTACCTCATCCAGTCATGACCTTTTCAGATATGCACTTGGAACAGTTGCACCCGAACCTGCGATTTGACAGACTTTGGATAGATTATCCAAAATATCAACGGGGTTTGCATACTCTTCATTCCAAGGTTGTTGAGGTACCGAGGGTCATAGAATGGGGACCCTTGGAAGCTGTAGAATTGGCCGGGCCAATTAGGGAATTACTGGTACAGAGGTATGGTAATTCTTCTTTTAATGACTGGATATGTTTATTCACCATACGCAGACCTGTATATAAAGTATGGTGTGAAGAGTTGTTATGTAGTATAGAGTTGAATGATCGGGTAGCTAGTTTAACCGATCGTTCTTTTATTAGATTTTTGTTAGGCGGTTCGATGCGCCACATGTCTTTACTGGACATGGCTCAGGCTTTACGTATATATACGCCTGAGGAATTAGCGTCTGCCGATTGTAGAGGATTGATACTAAACGGTAGGAAAATAGATGAGAATTTTGATACACACGGTGTGTGGAGTCAAATGACAAGCCACCACCGTTTCAAAGGGGGAAACTACTCTTATTTGGATATAGATAGAGCCGAATTAAGAGTAATACATAGGTTTTTAGCTAATTCGATTACACAAAGGGGTAAAAACAAAGAAAAGGTAAATGAACAAGATTTGTTTTACCATATGTGTATTCGAGACCCACACAGCGCTGTAAGTATACCATATTGTGTGGGTTATTATTTATCAGCTATGGTTCGAGGGATGCGTCCACATAGCATAATAGGAGGTGGTATTTTTATTACTTTGATTGGTGAATATCTCGGTGTGGATATAAGTCGGGGGGGATTATTAGTAGAAGAGCCGGAACCCCGCGACACTATAGGTTTAAATGTATACCATGGTGCGAAAGTGTTGAAGCGGCGAAATAACGCCGCAGTACGATACAATGGTAGACATCCACAGGTAGAGAGAAACCAGGAACAAGGTAATGTAGGAGGGGGGAATGAGATGCAAGAAATGCATAGGTTTATAGCTTCTCAGGAATACGAAAATGCTAGACAGAGAGCATTTGAAGATTGGCAAGTTCATCAGAACCAGATCATAGCGCATTGCCAACATATAGGTAGAAACTATATTCCTACTCCGAAACCCGTCTTCCCTCCTTGGTCGATAGAGATGCAGCCACCATATCCTACGTATGACCCTGCCGAAGCATTCTATAGCACTTATGGTTATGCGTGGAACCCCTATTGGTACCAATATCATCCTTAGTTTACTTATTTTTTTTATTATTATTTTGTAATTTGTAATTATTGATATATTTAATACTTTTGTTAATATTGTAATCATTTTTATAATTATCTAACTTTTATTCTTAGATTTTAATAATTTTTGAATGTGGGGTAATATACCAAACTTCAAAAATATGTATATATGTTTGCAATTTATCTTATGTACATAACAGGGTAAAACAACGCATTTTCAAAGACTGGCATTAAGTTCAGCAAAAGCAAGTAATTTTGACGACAATGATGCAAAATATATGTGAAATAACAACAAGACGGAATGAACAAATGACGTGCACCATTTATCATTCAGCAAACAAACGCCAATATATTTGGAAACTTTGGTAAAAATTTAATCATTTTCACACAAATCACCCTCAATAATTTAAATTGTTACTGATTTCTTGCAAATGAGGGCATTGCAAGATCTTAAGTGTGGGAAGGGGTTAAATTCTTTCAGATTTTAAAAATTTTTATTAAACACTTGGTTACCATTAAAATACTAGTAAAGCAGTAGTTGTATTAGAATCTAGTGCTCTCTGATAAAAAAGAACAGCACTAGTCTTATATACTGACTACCCAATTCTAGTAAAATTTTTCAATTAAATGAATTCAAATCATGTTTATACATATTTATGAACGATAAAACTAGGTTTTAACACCGAAATTATTGTTACCTCGGAAAGGACATAAATTGAGAAACAAACTAAAACGTCAAAATTCATTTAAAATGGAATAGAGGACGATAAAAAGAAAAATAAAAAGCCAAGTGTGGGAAAATTTACCAAGTTATTTTAAACATATGTCACATATATTTGTAACAAATAACTGAAAATACTTTTGCTTTGAACTAAACTAAACTGTTTTACCCGATGAAAGAAAAGAAGAGATGGATCTACACGATGAATCAATTCCATCATTAAAAGGAAGTAAAGTCTTCCGAAAAAGAAACGCGCTTCTTGATTTAGGTCATGAAGTTGTCGTTCAGACCA
The DNA here is from genome assembly GCF_046630445.1 of Rutidosis leptorrhynchoides. Taxonomy (NCBI): domain Eukaryota; kingdom Viridiplantae; phylum Streptophyta; class Magnoliopsida; order Asterales; family Asteraceae; genus Rutidosis; species Rutidosis leptorrhynchoides. Next base: position 141,314,733 of record NC_092334.1, on the reverse strand, counting down.
GCTGTAGGTTGACGAAAAATCTAGAAAAGTCATCACTAAAATCAGCAGGAAATCCACGGACCTCAGCATTAAACAGGGTCGCCAAGTGGTCAGATTTATCCTAACCATGAGAAGGATTTATCTCGTACAATGGGGGGGCACCGTGCAAATTAGCTGGATAAGACTAATGAATCAGATCCCCAGAAAGGATAATCTCCTTAAAGATTAAAAATCAGCTTTTAAGACTGATATTACTCAATCCTAGAGATTGACCTTAAAGATTGAGAATTACAAACTCATGGAATTCAATGATATCTAAACTCGAGCTTAAACGAGAAAATATTTTGATCAAAATTATAAACCGATTTGTTTTCTGAAAACCCTATTTTCAATGCGTTCATTACCATTGAACGTAAAATCCTAGGAATTCACCTGGAATTCATTAGGTCACCTAAACCAAATCGGGTGTCAACCGTAAGAACGGTGGTTGCATAGCATGGTCGGAGACAGGACCTTGTGCCAGACTGAAAAATCATAGGATGAGCTTTACTACTGCTCCTACCAAGGATAGTAATTGCGTCCGACACGTTATAGACCATAATCAAAAGCATGTCACGGGACATTGCCTTAACAATTGCTTGTTCAACGCTTTCCTTTACAACCGGACGGTAGTTTGCCGAAAGGTAATATACGGAACAAGTAAACTGGACGTGTTGCTTTCCAAATACAAGGTTAGCAAGTGGGTGACACAAAACCGCAAGTTTTGAGCTAAAATTTTCAAATCTGAAACCCACCAAACCCACAAATATTTTGCAAACACCGGTAAAGGGTTATTCCGGAAAACTTATCTAGGGTAAAAACTAGATTTAATTTTCAAAAGATCAAATGTTTTCATAAAGATCCAATTTCCTTAATGGATCTAAATTTTTATAGTCATGTGGGACTGTAAACCATATCGTTACTACCATTGTTTATACCGCCATATAGAAATCACTGATGTACAAAGTGTGAAGAATAAAGAAGTGATTCTAGTATTTCAAGACAATATTGCTTGAGGACAAGCAACGCTCAAGTGTGGGAATATTTGATAATGCTAAAAACGAACATATATTTCATAGCATTATTCCTCAAGAAAGACAAGCTTTTAGTTGCAATTGTTCTATTTACAAGTGATATTCGTTTAAATAATAAAAGGTGAAGACAAAAGACAGATTCGACGATTTGAAGACGCAAACGACCAAAAAGCTCAAAAGAACAAAAGACAATCAAAAAGGTTCCAATTATTGATAAGAAACGTCTCAAAATCACAAGAGTACAAGATTCAAAACGCAAAGTACAAGATATTAAATTGTACGCGAGGACGTTCGAAAATCCGGAACCTGGACCAGAGTCAATTCTTAACGCTCGACGCAACGGACTAAAAATTACAAGTTAACTATATATATAAATATAATATAATATATAATTAATTATATTAATTATATATATATTATATATATATATTTAAAACCGTCGGCAGCAGGAAACTCCAAGGGTGTAAACTGTAAATACTTCTCCGCGACTCGCGGAGTTTTAAGGGTATTTGGCCGCGAGTCGCGGAGCCCCAAAAATCAAGTCTGGCTATAAATCAACCCGAATTCTGATCAAAATCATCATCATTTTTTCTTCTCATTCATACGAAGTAATATATATTTATATTTATAATTTATATTTTAATTTTAATTATAATTCTAATAATAAGGGTATGTTAGCGAATGTTGTAAGGGTGTAAGTCGAAATTCTGTCCGTGTAACGCTACGCTATTTTTAATCATTGTAAGTTATGTTCAACCTTTTTATATTAATGTCTCGTAGCTAAGTTATTATTATGCTTATTTAAAACGAAGTAATCATGATGTTGGGCTAATTACTAAAATTGGGTAATTGGGCTTTGTACCATAATTGGGGTTTGGATAAAAGAACGACACTTGTGGAAACTAGGCTATGGGCTATTAATGGGCTTTATATTTGTTTAACTAAATGAAAGTTTGTTAATGTTAATATAAAGATTTACAATTGGGCGTCCCTATAAATTACCATATACACTCGATCGGACACGATGGGCGGGGTATTTATATGTACGAATAATCGTTCATTTAACCGGACACGGGAATGGATTAATAGCCACTAGAATAATTAAAACAGGGGTGAAATTACATTCAAGGGTAATTGGTGTAATTGTTAACAAAGTAGTAAAACCTTGGTTTACACGCAGTCGATAACCTGGTGTATTCATTAAACAAAGTATTAAAACCTTGTTACAATTCGAATCCCCAATTAGTTGGAATATTTATCTTCGGGTATAATAATAATTTGACAAGGACACTTGCAATTTATATTTATGACTGATGGACTGTTATGGACAAAAACCAGACGGACATATTGAATAATCCAGGACAAAGGACAATTAACCCATGGGCATAAAACTAAAATCAACACGTCAAACATCATGATTACGGAAGTTTAAATAAGCATAATTCTTTTATTTCATATTTAATTTCCTTTATTTTATATTTAATTGCACTTCTAATTATCGCACTTTTATTTATTTTATTTTATCGCACTTTTAATTATCGTACTTTTTAATTATCGCAATTTAATTTTATCGCATTTTTATTATTCGCAATTTCATTATCGTTATTTACTTTACGCTTTAATTTAAAGTCTTGTATTTATTTTATATTTTACATTAGGTTTTAACTGCGACTAAAGTTTTAAAATTGACAAACCGGTCATTAAACGGTAAAAACCCCCCTTTATAATAATAATATTACCTATATATATATTTGTATTTTTATAAAAGTTAACTAATATAGCGTTGAGCTTTGTTTAAAGATTTCCCTGTGGAACGAACCGGACTTACTAAAAACTACACTACTGTACGATTAGGTACACTGCCTATAAGTGTTGTAGCAAGGTTTAAGTATATCCATTCTATAAATAAATAAATATCTTGTGTAAAATTGTATCGTATTTAATAGTATTTTCTGCTAAAAATTAATAGTATTTTATACCCCTCTGCTTTGACATCACATTGTCACTTCTTAAAATTTTAATATGTTTATTAAACTGATTTTCAATCAACAGAATGAAAGTTTTAATGTTTTCAAAAACTTCATCTTTACTTTTTATTAGAAAAATTCAAACAGCTCTAGAATAGTCATCAACAATTGTCAAGAAATATTTAAATCCCTCTTTGGTTTGAACTTTAAAAGGTCCCCACAGATCAAGATGAACAACTTCACCTAAATCTGCAGTTTTATGATCACTTAAAGGAAAAGGTTTTCTACTTTGTTTAGCCTTATGACATATATCACAAGGTTCAGAAGAAATTTTATCTTTTAAGTTAAGTTTATTTTTGAGAACATTCAAAACCTGTTCTGAAGGGTGACCAAGTCTGGAATGCCAAAGATTAACAGAAGAATAACAACTTGCTTGATTTAATTTTTGTTTAATCTTACCAGAGTTAAAGTGTTTATCAAAAATGTATAAACCTCCAGTTTGATTACCAATCCCCTTTATTTTTCTGTCCCTCAAGTCCTGAACATAGCATTTATTATCATCAAAACTAACAACAAGTTTATTATCTTTAGAGAGTTTGTGAACAGACATGAGACTGACACAGTACTCTGGAACAACAAGTACATCTTTAAGAATAATGTACTCATTTATAACCAGATTACCAATGCCTTTGATTAAAGCTTTTGTACCATTGGCATGACCAACAGTAAGCTTTAAACCAGAGATATTAACCACATCACTTAACCCTTGAACAGAGATAGTCATGTGCTGATTAGCACCTGAGTCAATAATCCATCCTTGATGAACTTGTTTTGACTCAGATAAATTAGAATTGAAGTAATTTTTGAAGTTTAGATTAAATTGGACACTGGAATTAAAGAAGTTACCTTCCATATTGGCTAATGAGCCAACAGGTGCAGAAGATCCATCATTAATGAAGCTTAGAAGTTTCAACATCTGATCATTAGAAAAAGAAATAGCAGAAGAGGAGCTACTGCTATTATCATTAGTAGAAGAATTATTACTGGTAGAAGCATGATTATTGGACACAGATTTACTTTGATTATTCCAGGGTTTATTATTGTTGGTGTTATTATTATTAAAATTTCTTTTAAAGCCTTGAGGATATCCAATAATTTCAAAACACCTATCAATTGTATGCCCAACTTTATTACATTTAGTGCATTTAAGATTAGGATTAGGACCTCTATTATTATTAAAAGCACTTTTACCAGTATTTCTGTTGTTAAAATTATTAGATGTTTGAACTGCAAAGGCTGTAGTTTGAGTTTTATTACTAATATCTTTGATAGAACTGATTCTGTGTGATTCTTCTCTAGAGATTACAGCATAAGTAGTTTTGACATCAGGGAGAGGGTCCCTTAACAAAAGATTACTTCTAACAGACATATAGGCATCATTTAAGCCCATTAAAAATTGCATTAGTTTGAGTCTGTTGTTATCATTAGTAACAGATGTTTTAGCATCACAATTACAAGGATTAGCAATAGCATTAGTACAAGTACAGACATGTGTGATTAACATAGAATCATATTGTTTCCAGAGACTGTTAAGATTGTGATAATATTCAGATAGAGGACTATCATTTTGTTTTAGATTGTTAATCTTTTGATGTAAATTAAAGATCACAGAACCATCAATCTTATCATATGTTTCTTTCAAGTCATTCCAAACAGTTAAAGCACTAGTACTAAAGATTTGCCCATTATATAATTCTTCAGATAAAGTACCAAGCATCCAAGATAATACAACAGTGTTACACCTTTCCCATTGACTAGCAAGATTAGCATCTGTTAAACTTTTAACACAAGTTCCATTAATAAAACCAAGTTTGTTTGATCTACTCCAAATATTGTAGTTTTCAGTACCTTTTAATTTTATAGAAATGATAGGTGTACTAGATGTAGTATCACTTGGATGCAAATACAAAGGATCTCCAAAATCAAGTTTGTTAATCAAAGTTAAAGTTGTATCCCCCATGTTAACAAATAAGAAATAAACAGATAAACAAGTAGAAAAAAAATAGCAAATAGTAGATCAACAAATAGCAGATAAACAAGCAATAAAAGAATCACAACTGACTGTGCTTGATCAGGTTTTCACCAATCTCTATGGATTGGGATCAAGAGTTGGGCACAGGGTTGTAATCTTTCAAACAAGAAACAATAATAAAAGATAATAATAAAAGAGAAAGGTTTAGATGTAACCAATCAATCACAAGTGATTGATGTAGCAGCGGAAGAGAACAGAAAACAAGAAATCTGCAGAACAGCAACAAGTACACAAACACCAAACCCTAACCCTAATTTGAGAAAAATTAGGGTTTTCAGCAACAAACGATAGATTGAGAAATCTATCAAATCAATCAACACGAGTAGCCACAATAAGATAAGAACCACCAAGAAATCCTTCGATTTAAGATAAAATCGAAAAAATCCCCATAAAATCTTCGAACCCTAGAAATCCATAAACGAAGAATAATCACCACGATCGGCCGTGACGCTCTGATACCATGAAAAATCTATTAAACCACAATATAACTTCAATAATTGAAGCTAGAACAATCACTAACCAAGATTCAATCGTTCGAACAGAAACACCAAATCAGAAATCAATCTCCTAAAACTATTACAATAATGAGAGCAAAAATTGAAGAATCAAATACAATGAAACAAACTACACATCAAGATGATGTTATAGATCAGAAATCAGAAAACCCTAAAATTGTTTTTGAGAGAGATAAATCGGCTGTATATGTGAGATGATAGATGGTTGAATTATAAAATAAGGATAAAAAGATCCTTATATACTCCAGCAAAACCGACATGCTCCTTGGGCTTCTTTCTTGATAAATCCAATAGCAATGAGTCTATTAAGACATTAAGCCCAATACAGCAACAACTTTCAAAGTGAGCAAAAATGGTCCTTTCACAATAAGAAACTGCTGCAGGAAGTACCTGCACATTCTTGCAACAACAAATAAGAAAACTTAACAAGAAACAAACTAAGCTTGTTAAAATGTAATACATTTTCAACATCACAAAAGTCACAAAATGTGGTTATGTAACTATAATCCTGAAATCATTTTACATGATGTTTTCTATATTCCAAACTTTTCTTATAACTTGCTTTATGTTAGAAAAATGTCCAATCAAATACGTTCTCTTCACTCCTCTAACATCTTTATCATGCTATTTTCAGAACCACAATAAGAGGATTGCTCATGGCACTATTTGTAATGATCTTTATGTGATTCATCAGGCTCTAAGATCATCTCATCATTTCATAAATCATCTGCTTCATCCCACTCTGCTACAACACCTGACTTTATCATTCTTCTTTTAATTTCATTAAAAAAAAATAAAGATTCTTTCTTCTCTAATAATGTGTAATACTTCTAATACTCACAATCGCAAAATATTTATCCTTTGGCTAAGCAACATGCTTTACCTTTTCCAACTAGTCATTCTCATGCTAAATTTCTTTTTGAGCTTTTACATATTGATGTTTGGGGACCCTACAAGTACACAACAATGAATAATATTTTCTCACAATAATAGATTACTATTCCAAAACCATATGGACTTTCATTATTCCAAGTAAACAACATGTAGCATCTCACATCAAAACCTTTCAAGCACACATCAAAAATCATTTCAATGCATCAATCAAAACAATAAGATTGGATAATGGATCTGAATGCGTGAACCAAACACTCACGGAGTTTTTTCAATCCAATGGAATAACTCTTTAATCCTCCCGTTTTTATACTCTATAACAAAATGCCAGGGTAGAAAGAAAACACAAACAACTTCTTGATCTTGTACCTTTCTCAACTGCAACTCTAACAGCGTTGATGAGCGAAACGAATAGAGCTAATACCTTTCGCTTGCAACTCTTAAAGCGTTGATGTTTGCAGTTCCATTGATCTTGTACATTTGGGCATTAGAACCAAAACCACCCACACAAGAGATCTGAAAGATTAACGACATATATTAAAGTTAGAGTTTGATTAAAAAAAAAAAAATCCATAATTCACATAAAGATAAAAGGCAACGATAGTTATCATCTATCCCAGGGATTAATGTTTTCAAAAGAAATTCTTAAAGCCATTATATTAAAAGGCACATACACATATTCTTATATATATATTTTAAGTTATAAATAAAGTAGAAATTTGCTAAAAGGAAATCTAAGAGAAAGAAGTTAATACATACAACAGAAGTGACTTCATCAAGTGACTCCTTCCATGAATCACTAGAGAAAAGATCCACTACCATCACACCAAACAGAAATTAGTTTTTCCGCAAAGCGAAATTATGATTGGCATTATTACCTGTTCACAACAATCTTATTAATATAAACAAGTTTTTTTGGTATAGCCGCGCGTTGCGAAATTATGGAGTAGAAAAGTGCGGGAGTAGAAAAGAATATCGTAAAGAAAAAAAGGAGGTAAAGGAAAATATTTAAAAATATATTAAAAAAGTGGTAAATAAAAAATAATTGAAGTCATGGACAAATTATAAGAAAAGTTAGATTGGGAATAAAATTTAAAAATAATAGAATGGGAGTGAAAGGACTGAATTAGGAAGGGAAAAAATGTTAAGGGGGTGCATTATGAAAAATTTAATAAAATAAGGGAATAATGAGTAAAAGGTGAAAAAGAATATAAGGTGGAGGGGGAGCCAGGGCTCGAACCGTTGACTCCTTAGTATAGAGGTCAAGTGTTTTGCCAGCAAACCATCAGCGCTTTTGTTTTAAAGTCGCAAAACATAGTAATTAACCCTTATAAAAGCGGTTTTAAAAAAGCCAAAACCTACCCATTTTTTTGGCCTTGAAAGTTATTGTTATTACAAAAATATCCTAATGGAACAGTGGCTTTTTTTTGTTTGTTTCTGTTTTCCAATTGATTCTATATACAATATATAATCAAGAAACGAGAGTTTTTTTTATAACTACTATGATACATTTAAATACAATTTGCAAACTCAATTTGTTGGCCAAAAGATATGCTTCCATTTATATTGTTTACATCTAATTATTACTAACAACATTTTATGGTTGTCGGGATTATAGTATATATGCACCTCCTTAAGTGTTCTTTCAGCATATTAGCTCATATTGATTTTAATAGATGCATATTTTACCTTGATGCCAACTCACTTGGTTAGCCCATGAGTCTTGAATAGATGACTTGCTAGATCTGCAATACATATAAGCAAGATACACGTACAACTCAGAAGCGTATTGAACCACCGCATGAAAGTTGCACATGAAATGAAATGTGAGCAATCTAATTGGTAAATTATCTATGATTTTTAGATGTTCCTGTTTTTATCTTAATACAAAAATAAAGGATCCAGCGAACTGACAACAAAAAATTAACAGGGGATAAAGGCGACAGGAAAGAAAAAGTACAATAATCAATATATCAATATATTAGAATAAATAGTACTCAGTGAGCACAAATTTCATCACACTCTCAAGTCTCAACTACATAAAAACTATTTAATGGTGATGCAAACTTAAAATAATTATACATACCAGATAAGGCTCGAAACCAACAATCCACGATCCAATGCTTCTTTGCATATGTGCGAGCCAATAAACCCATTTCAACCCGGTACAAGTAGCTGTCCATAATAACATTAATAAACAGCTGACTACATATTTTTTTTTTTTTTTTTTTTTAAAGACAAACTCACACATCCACATATAATACTAACACGAACATATACACCACAAAATGTCCTAAGTAGGACTCGAACCCTCAACCTCAAAGTTGTAAAGGTGACCTCGATACCGCTAAACCACATTATTATATAAAAGACATTTATAATAACCATACTCTGTTACATACATACATTTATGCATTCACAATACAGCAAGAATTCATCATATATGCAATGTAAAAAGCTTAACTCATCCAACAAGTTTAGAAAAGCAGGAACTAGTTAAACACACATAAAGAAAAAAATATATACATATATATAAATGAAAAAGATATCTGTGACTATATATACCTTTTCTGTAAGAGGAGGTGGAGTATTAACAATTTCAGCTTCTTTAACTTTAAGTGGTTCAACAATTTTATTATTTTTATTACTAAATTCTGTCGTTGAAAAATGCCTTCCTCTTCCAATTGAACCGCCAAATGTATTATTCATTTAATTTTCACAAACATATTCATATTAAACACAAATAACCTAAGCGTTAAATTTATACTACTAATTAAGAGATGAATAAACATTATGGCCCTAAATTAGTGAGAAAAAATAGAGACGAGATTTGATACTAAACTTACAGTAATCTCGAATGTGATGATCTGGAATGAATTAAATGCGACGTTCTGATCGTGCAATTGTTGTGTTAATTTTGTTTTTCTATTGAATATCAGATTAAAACGAAGGGTGACGCAGGTGGGAACAGCGGAACTGATTGGCGAGACATTTCTTGTTCAACTTAAAATAATATAAAAACAATGATAAAACGCTTAACCAATTAACACAAACGTCCGGGCAACAATAACCCAATCATTATAGCAACTAGCAAGTATTCAGTCAAGTTTTTACAGGGAACAATTTACATGAATCTCAAAACACTAGTAATTAAATGCATTAAATGCTTCTGACTTGGATTTTTTTTTTTTTTTTCATTTTTAGTGTTAAGGTGAGCCGCACCTATCCTCTGGTGAGCCGCACCTTAACACTGATTTTAGCATTTTTCTTCATTTTCACTTCAAACTTCACTTGATTCATTTTTTAAGCTCAAGTCTTGATTCCTTTGCATAAATTTGGACTTTTGGACTATTTTTGTCTTGAACCACAAACTCATCAACATATCACCACTTCCGATCATTAAACTCTTCAAAACTAAATAAAATGAGAAAGGTATTGCGAGGATAAATATGTATAATTCAAGCAATATCAAATCCTCCACACTTGAACCTTGCTTGTCCTCAAGCAAGCATAAACTTAACCAAGATACACGGATGTTGACCAACTTTGACTAATGAGATATTGTAACTTCAAGTATGGTCATTTCAACTTTTCAAACTTGAACAAACTCAAAAATACGTGACTAATCACAAAGAATTACCTCAAGGATCTTGTCAATCTTCCAAGGACTTCAACTTGAACAATTTCACAAGCAACATCTTTAATCAAAGATATCTAAAACCAATTTCTTTCACTTTGACTTTGACCTTGAAGACTAAATCAATTTTGCATCTACTTTGAATGTCTTCAAGCCAAAGCAATTGCAAACAATAAAACTTCACTAAATTCACTTCACTAACAACCAAGGACTTGGCTTCAAAGATCGCCCAAAGTTTGCAAAATGGCGGGACTCGAGATATAATATGCGAAGTCACTTGTTGTCTCCATAAACGTCAACACTCAACACTTCACTCTTCAAGATCATCCTCAAAAACAACATTAAACATTCAAGCCTAAACTACCTTCTTTCACATCTCCACAATCAAATACTCATCAAAAACACAAACATGCATCCTAGAAAAGCTTAAGATCAACAATATCCATAAAAGCATCACAATTAGATCAAATCAAGCATAAGGTCAAGTTCTATATTGCAAACCTTCTAAGGAGCATTTCCAAACCTTAATAATCTTCATTTCCACCATTAACCTCTACTCGTTATCATCAAATCAAGAAATTGCACACAAGCTTCACAATCGGTGTATGGAGCCCCAAGTTACATGAGTCACTCAAGAAAACGTTTTAGCCTTAAGGAATACAAGGTTTTTAAGAAAACCATTTTTTTTGTTTTTAGAAAGGGAAAACAAGTCAAGTTGTGAAATAAGACAAGTTTTCCGAAAAATTTGGTTTAAAAACTTTGTGAATCCGAAGCCATCCCGATTTTGGGACAACCACACGGATAGCTATTGCCCCGGTATATCACAAAAGTGAACTACCTCTTTGTATTGAAGGCGGTGAGACAAAAGATATCTTGGGCTCATAAGGTTGTGTGCATACAAGCCACCCTGGTGGTGGGACGGCTGCACGGGTAGCTACCTCCCCCGTAAACATACTACTCGGTGTCAATAGCGATCGGAAAGTAACTACCTTGGGTATGAGTTTTTCGGTGGGCCTATTGCACGATACTTGAAAGGCTTTAATTTCAAGTCAGGTCTTTTGAATTTCAACTTAACTTGGAAGACTTTCTTCAAGTTTGGAAGACCCGACTTCCAAAAACAATACATGGGAGGACTCGACTCTTCCGAAAGTGATTAAAACACTTTGCTACTTCCCACATAACAAGCTTTTATGCTTATTTTGAGAAAGGGTAGGAAGTAGATACTACCCATCCGTTAATTGCAAGAACATTGTGCCATAGCTTTTGGCTATGATGTGTGTTGTCTAAGCAACACTAGCACGAAGCCATTGTTCCTAAAAAGGATAGCACATTGTGAAGCTCAAGGCTCCACTTCCCATGGCACTTAGCATAGATAAATGTAAAATGGTGTAGATTAGGAAGTCTCTTACACCAAGTGACTTAACCATTCAAGTTTATTTTTGAGACATAAGAGGGTAGACTTTAACCACCCAATTTGAAACCACATAAGAGGGTGCAATTTAACCACTGAATTTTTGAAACTGGGAAGACTTTACTTCCCCCACACTTGAATAAAACTTTAACCATTCAAGTTGAAACTTGGAACCATAAATGAATGGAACTTTAACCATTCAAAACAAGGTAAGTTATGGCTTAATTTTGACCAAAACTTTTCAACAATTCAACAAAACACTTGAGAAAATTTTAAAATTAGGTCATAATTTTGTTAAAGAATAAGTCCACAAGAATTTATCTCTCCCCCCACACTTGAGATCATGTAATGCCCTCATTACATGGAATAGAAATAAAATAATAAATTCGAGAGGACAAAATGAATAGGTGGAAGAGAAATAGAGATACCCGAGAACAAAAGTCATTTCCACAAGTATTCGTCAAATTGCATGAAATTCTCGTGACATATCCGCATTGACAAAATTCCTTCTTGATTTTGATTAACGAGTCTTTATCTTGACTCGTCTACGTATTCTCAACATTCCTTATCGGGGTAGTTCTCCCCCATACTTTATCGGACGGCATGTGAAATTGGTGAAAAAAATTCCACGAATCAAGAGAGTGAGCCAATCATTAACCCCTCGGGCGGTGTTTATGAAATCTAAGAGAATCTTCTTCATTAAAATGAAGAAGATTGAACCAACCCAAGAGTTAACAATTGACTCTCTTCCAAACACGGTTTTGAACATGAGGTTTGCTTTCTTAATCGGCTCACACCAAAATGGATCATCAACCTCGAGTTTCAAAACCTCTTTAATAACATCAATATCATACCCGAGAGGATTGTTGTATACTTTGAGGACTGATAATGCTAAAAAGGAACATATATTTCATAGCATTATTCCTCAAGAAAGACAAGCTTTTAGTTGCAATTGTTCTATTTAAAAGTGATATTCGTTTAAATAATAAAAGGTGAAGACAAAAGACAGATTCGACGAATTGAAGACGCAAACGACCAAAAAGCTCAAAAGTACAAAATACAATCAAAGAGGTTCCAATTATTGATAAGAAACGTCTCGAAATTACAAGAGTACAAGATTCAAAACGCAAAGTACAAGATATTAAATTGTACGCAAGGACGTTCGAAAATCCGGAACCGGGACCAGAGTCAACTCTCAACGCTCGACGCAACGGACTAAAAATTACAAGTCAACTATGCACATAAATATAATATAATATTTAAATAATTCTTATAATTATTTATATATTATATAAATAATAAACATCCGTCGGCAAGAAAGACTCCAAAGTTTGTGAGCTGTAATTTCAAACTCCGCGACTCGCGGAGTTTGAGGGCAAAAAGGGCCGCGAGTCGCGGAGCCCCAAATTCTGAAACTCCCTATAAAAGCAAACGAATTCTGATCGCAAAAAAATCATATATCCATCCATCTCTCTATCTATATCGTAATATTTATATTTATAATTTATATTTTAATTTTAATTTTAATTATAATTCTAATAATAAGGGTATGTTAGCAAATGTTGTAAGGGTGTAAGTCGAAATTCTGTCCATGTAACGCTACGCTATTTTTAATCATTGTAAGTTATGTTCAACCTTTTTAATTTAATGTCTCGTAGCTAAGTTATTATTATGCTTATTTAAAACGAAGTAATCATGATGTTGGGCTAATTACTAAAATTGGGTAATTGGGCTTTGTACCATAATTGGAGTTTGGACAAAAGAACGACACTTGTGGAAATTAGACTATGGGCTATTAATGGGCTTTATATTTGTTTAACTAAATGATAGTTTGTTAATGTTAATATAAAGATTTACAATTGGGCGTCCCTATAAATTACCATATACACTCGATCGGACACGATGGGCGGGGTATTTATATGTACGAATAATCGTTCATTTAACCGGACACGGGAATGGATTAATAGCCACTAGAATAATTAAAACAGGGGTGAAATTATGTACAAGGACACTTGGTATAATTGATAACAAAATATTAAAACCTTGGGTTACACTCAGTCGACATCCTGGTGTAATTATTAAACAAAGTATTAAAATCTTGTTACAGTTTAAGTCCCCAATTAGTTGGAATATTTAACTTCGGGTATAAGGATAATTTGAAGAGGACACTCGCACTTTATATTTATGACTGATGGACTGTTATGGACAAAAACCAGACGGACATATTAAATAATCCAGGACAAAGGACAATTAACCCATGGGCATAAAACTAAAATCAACACGTCAAACATCATGATTACGGAAGTTTAAATAAGCATAATTCTTTTATTTCATATTTAATTTCCTTTATTTTATATTTAATTGCACTTCTAATTATCGCATTTTTATTGTTATTGTATTTAATTTCACTTTTAATTATCGTACTTTTTAATTATCGCAAGTTTATTTTATCGCACTTTTATTATTCGCAATTTCATTATCGTTATTTACTTTACGCTTTAATTTAAGTCTTGTATTTATTTTTAATATTTTACATTTGGTTTTAACTGCGACTAAAGTTTTAAAATCGACAAACCGGTCATTAAACGGTAAAAACCCCGTTTATAATAATAATATTACTTATATATATATTTGTATTTTTATAAAAGTAAACTAATATAGCGTTAAGCTTTGTTTAAAGATTTTCCCTGTGGAACGAACCGGACTTACTAAAAACTACACTACTGTACGATTAGGTACACTGCCTATAAGTGTTGTAGCAAGGTTTAAGTATATCCATTCTCTAAATAAATAAATATCTTGTATAAAATTGTATCGTATTTAATAGTATTTCCTGCTAAAATTAATAGCTATTTTATATACACCTCGCATAACTATCAAGTATTTTTGGCGCCGCTGCCGGGGAACAATCTAGCTTAAAAGCCGGAAGCGCAACGCTAATATATAAAAAAAAAAATTTAGTTTACTTTTATTAAAATTCGTTTTTATAAAAATACGTTTTAAATATTCAAAAATATTAAAAGAAAAACAAAAATATCAAAAATATAAATATTTTTAGGAGTTTGATAAATATTTAAGTTTTATAAAGTTTCTTTAGTTTGTAAAAATATAAGTTTTATTTAATTTATTTTATAAATATATTTTATAAATATAAAGCCGAAAAAAAATAAAATATATATATAAATCTAGTTTTACGATTTTTATTTATAAAATTATAAAGTAGTTCTATTTTTATTTTAGTTTTTAAATATAAGTTTTTATTATATAAATATTTAGATTTTAAAACAGAAAAATATAAAACAGAAAATAAAAAAAATAAAAAACACGTCGAATTAAAAACTGTACCAGAGTTGAATTTTGGATCCCCGCGACTCGCGGAGTTTGCTGCTTGAAATACCGCAACTCGCGGAGCTACCCTGACACCGACAGAACCCTAATTTAGCATTTATTACGGGTAATTATTAATTATTATTATTATTAACCCTAATTAATTATTATTATTATAATTAGTTTTACTTTTTATTTAATTTATATTTTAGTTAAATTAGTTTAATTAAATTGTAAAATTAATAGTTTTATTAAATAAATAATATAAAAATAATATTTTTATAAAAATTGTATTTTTTACAACTTTTTGTATATTTTTATATTTTGTCCCTTTTTAAATCGTTTTAGCGTAATATTTGTATTTTTAGCTCATATTTAGTTTTAAACTTAGTTTTTGCTATAGTTATTTTTACTTCTAGATTTTTAGGCTTTGCCGTAGAATTCCTTAAGTGCTTTTTCTTTAGACTAAGATTTAGGTGCTTTAGAATTTTGCGACGCCTTTTTAAGTTTTAGTTTCTTTTTAAGTTATTTCCATTTGGGATTTAGTTTTTCCTGTAAGCTTTAATATTTTTAGACGACTTTTACCTATGTATCAATTATCATTCCAATTAGTAATCTCAATTTACGATTATAATTTTAAGTTAGTTGTAGTAATAAGGTTAGGTTAGTCAAGTGTTTTTAAGTTTTATAAGTTTCTTTTATTTTTCCGTCACCTTTTATTTTTCAACCATTTTTCTTTTTCGACCTTTTTTCGACGCGCTCTTTTTCTTTCTTATTTCTCGCTATTCTAGTTTTAGGACATAGATTTTTATTCTACTTCTTATCTAAATTTCTTAAAATTACGAAAATTTATTTTAAGTGGTTAAATTGATAGACATCAAAATTTTCTGGTTCGTAGTAATAGTTAGATTTGTACATGGACTGGGTTATTGGAGCCAAACAGTCCTCAATTATATTGAGACCAAACGAATCATGCCCCTCCGCTGCATCTTTTGGCTATTCGAAACGTGGACAAAATCAGAAAAGTCTATTGATTGGATAACTTATTATAATTTTTCTTTCCTTTTAAAAACTAATAGGATATTCAGTGAATGCACCGAGCAAGACGTTCACCACCTTTTGTACGTTCACCACCTGTAACTAGATCAAGACATTTAACAAATATTACTGCCGTTGATTTTTCTTTAGAATCTTCATCCAGTCGACCAAGTACTCCAGTTCAAATTTCCGATAATCTATTTTTTGAACCCGACCTCACAATTGAGAATCCGGAGAATATTCAGGAACGATTCGTAGATCCTGAACCATTAAATTTTCCTCCGGAACCACCAATCATTCAAACAGAGATTGTTGAGGAACGAACCATTAAATCAGAATCCTCTAGTGATTCCGATTCAACAAATTCAATTATGGAGAATCTGGAACCTTTAAGTATGGAAGACCGAATGAGAGCTAAACGCACTGGCCAAGGTCACGCAATTACTCATCCAGACATTAATGCGCCAGATTATGAAATCAAAGGACAAATTCTACACATGGTGACTAATCAATGCCAATTTAGTGGTGCGCCGAAGGAAGATCCAAATGAACATTTACGTACCTTTAATAGGATCTGCACACTATTTAAAATCCGAGAAGTTGAGGATGAACATATATATCTCATGTTATTTCCCTGGACTTTAAAGGGAGAAGCCAAAGATTGGTTGGAATCATTACCTGAAGGGGCGATTGATACATAGGACGTTTTAGTTGAAAAATTTCTTAAACAATTCTTTCCTGCATCTAAAGCCGTAAGACTTCAAGGAGAAATTGTTACGTTCACACAGAAACCGAATGAAACTCTATATGAGGCGTGGACAAGATTTGGAAAGTTATTAAAAGGATGTCCGCAATATGGTTTAGACACCTGTCAAATAGTACAAATATTCTACCAAGGATGCGACATCACTACAAGGAAAGACATAGATATAGCAGCTGGTGGTTCTATTATGAAGAAAACCGAAACTGATGCTTACAAAATTATTGATAACACTGCTTCCCACTCACATGAGTGGCACCAAGAAAAAGATGTCGTTAGATCATCTAAAGCAGCTAGAGCCGATTCTAGCCATGACTTAGATTCCATTTCCGCAAAGATAGATGCTGTCGAGAGACGATTGGAAAAGATGACTAAGGATAATCACTCAATACGGATTAGTTGTGAGCAGTGTGGAGGACCACATTTGACAAAAGATTGTCTCAGTATTGAATTAACAATGGAACAAAGAGAGAATATTTCATACATAAACCAAAGGCCTGGAAATAATTATCAGAATAATTATCAACCGCCAAGACCGATTTACAATCAAAACCAGAATTATAACCGAAATATTCCATACAACAACCAACAAGGTCCTAGCAATCAACAAGTATCCAATAATACTTACAATCAGCAAAGACCTAATTTCCAAAACAAACCACCACAACAAACCGAGGATAAAAAGCCGAATTTAGAAGATATGATGACGAAGCTAGTTGAAACTCAAACGCAGTTTTTCACATCTCAGAAACAAACTAATGAACAAAATGCTCAAGCATTTAGAAATCAACAAGCTTCTATTCAAAATTTGGAACAAGAAGTAAGTAACCTAGCAAGGTTAATAGGTGAAAGAAAACCGGGAAGTCTACCTAGTGATACAAACGCTAACCCCCGGAATGAAACAGCTAAAGCCATTACCACAAGAAGTGGTACAACACTTAAACCACCTGAAATACCTGTAACTTCTGATGAAGCTATTCCTACTCCACAAGAACCCCAACCTAATCAAAATAAGGAAAAAGAACCGGTAGTTGAAAAGATTAATGAAGATAACACAGCTAAGGATAAACCTTATGTTAAACCATACCAACCACCACTTCCTTACCCGAGTAAAATGAAGAAAGAGAAACTTGAAGCCGAGCAATCCAAATTCTTGGATATGTTTAAACAGATAAATGTAAATCTTCCTTTCATTGATGTGATTTCAGGAATGCCTAGATATGCTAAATTCTTGAAAGATCTAATCTCAAATAGAAAGAAAATGGAAGAACTCTCGGCTGTTACTATGAATGCTAATTGTTCAGCAGTGCTGTTGAATAAGATACCAGAAAAATTATCTAGACCTTGGAGAATTGAAACCAACCAGAATAAGCATACAACTAGCCGATAGATCAATAAAATATCCTAGAGGGATAATGGAGAACATGCTAGTTAAAGTTGGTACTTTAGTATTTCCAGTAGATTTTGTTGTTCTGGACATGGAAGAAGATTCTCAAGTTCCTCTCATATTAGGAAGACCATTCTTAAACACGGCTAAAGCAATGATAGACGTGTTCGGTAAGAAATTGACCTTAAGTATAGAGGACGAGAGTGTTACCTTTTCAGTTGATAGAGCAATGCAACAACCGCAATCTGCAGATGATACATGTTATTATATTCAAACTATAAATGCACATGCAGAATTATTAGAAGAATTTCCAGAAATACAAGGAACAGGAGAATGTTCTTTAGGAGAAGGTAATGAACCAATTGATGAAGCTGAAATGTTAGCTTAACTTATAGCTAATGGATATGAACCAACAACAGAATAAATTCAAATGTTAAAAGAAGAAGACAGATATCGATACAAATCATCGATAGAAGAACCTCCGAAATTAGAGTTAAAGCCACTTCCAAACCATTTAGAATACGCTTATTTACATGGTGAATCTGAATTACCTGTAATAATATCGTCTTCTCTTACTGAAAATGAGAAATCACAACTCATTTCTGTGTTGAAAGCTCATAAACCAGCCATTGCATGGAAGATTCATGATATTAAAGGAATAAGTCCTTCGTATTGCACACATAAAATCCTTATGGAAGAAGGTCATAAAACGTATGTGCAACGCCAACGAAGACTAAATCCTAATATGCAAGATGTAGTTAAGAAAGAGATTATTAAACTGCTAGATGTAGGTCTAATTTATCCAATCTCTGATAGTCCATGGGTAAGCCCAGTTCAATGCGTGCCTAAGAAGGGTGGCATGACTGTCATTACAAATGAGAAAAATGAGCTTATTCCTACTAGGACTGTAACAGGATGGCGTGTGTGTATTGATTATAGAAAATTAAATGACGCCACCAGAAAAGATCACTTTCCCTTACCTTTCATTGATCAAATGTTGGAAAGATTAGCCGGAAATAGTTACTATTGTTTTCTAGATGGATTTTCCGGATATTTTCAAATTCCAATAGCACCCTAAGATCAAGAGAAAACCACATTCACGTGCCCTTATGGTAGTTTTGCTTACAAACGCATGCCATTTGGACTTTGCAACGCCCCTACAACCTTTCAAAGGTGTATGATGGCGATTTTTCACGACATGATAGAAGAATGCATGGAAGTTTTCATGGATGACTTTTCAGTCTTCGGTGATACATTTGAATCATGTCTAGTTAATCTGGAACGAATGCTTATTAGATACGAACAATCAAATCTAGTACTTAATTGGGAGAAATGCCATTTCATGGTTAAAGAAGGGGTCATAAAATTTCCAAAGAAGGAATTGAAGTGGATAGAGCTAAAGTAGATGTAATTGCTAAACTTCCACATCCCACCAATGTTA
Source organism: Rutidosis leptorrhynchoides (assembly GCF_046630445.1). Lineage (NCBI taxonomy): Eukaryota > Viridiplantae > Streptophyta > Magnoliopsida > Asterales > Asteraceae > Rutidosis > Rutidosis leptorrhynchoides. Next base: position 141,295,215 of record NC_092334.1, on the reverse strand, counting down.
GAGGAGTTAGGAGTTTTCTAGGGCATGCCGGTTTTTACCGACGTTTCATAAAAGATTTTTCTAAAATTGCCACTCCTATGAATAAACTCCTAGAAAAGGATGCTCCATTCATCTTTTCAGATGAGTGTATCAAATCTTTTAATATTCTTAAAGAAAAACTAACTAATGCACCGATCATGATAACACCAAATTGGAATCTACCATTTGAACTAATGTACGATGCAAGTGATTTTGCAATGGGAGCCGTTTTAGGACAAAGGATTGAAAAAAGATTTCAACCTATATATTATGCTAGTAAGACGTTACAAGGAGCACAAACGAACTATACAACTACTGAAAAAGAACTCCTTGCTATTGTCTTTGCTTTTGACAAATTTCGATCATATCTCGTTCTAGCAAAAACGGTGGTCTATACCGACCATTCTGCTCTTAGATACCTATTTTCAAAACAAGATGCTAAACCAAGATTAATCCGTTGGATCTTACTCTTACAAGAGTTTGATATTGAAATCCGAGATAAAAGAGGAGCAGAAAATCTCGCCGCTGATCATCTTTCTTGTCTTGAAAATCCTGAGTTAGAAGTTCTAAATGAATCGGCCATACAAGACAACTTTCCTGATGAATATCTATTGAAGATAGATTATAAAGAAATTCCATGGTTTGCAGACTATGCAAACTACTTAGTTTGTGGATTCCTTGAAAAAGGATTATCGTACCAAAAACGAAAGAAATTCTTCAGTGATATAAAACACTATTTTTGGGAAGATCCACATTTGTTTAAAAGTTGTCCCGATGGAATAATATGCCGATGTGTATTTGGAGATGAAGCTAGTAAAATATTAAACCATTGTCACACAGGACCAACAGGAGGGCATTATGGGCCTCAACTAACAGCAAGAAAAGTTTATGATGCTGGATTCTATTGGCCTACAATTTACAAAGACGCACACCTTCTTTGCAAATCCTGTGATGCTTGTCAAAGGGCCGGAAAAATAAGTCAACGTGATGAAATGCCACAAAATGTCATACAAGTATGTGAAGTATTTGACATTTGGGGTATTGACTTTATGGGTCCATTTCCAAAATCTCATAATAATCTATATATACTCGTAGCCATTGATTATGTATCTAAATGGGTGGAAGCACAAGCTCTCCCAACTAACGATGCACGAGTTGTAGTCAACTTTTTAAAACGTCTTTTTGCAAGGCTTGGAACACCGAAAGCTTTAATAAGTGATCGGGGTACTCATTTTTGTAATAATCAACTTGAGAAAGTTCTTAAAAGATATGGAGTAACTCATAAAATCTCCACCGCATATCATCCATAAACAAGTGGACAAGTTGGAAATACCAACCGAGCTTTAAAACGTATTCTAGAGAAAACCGTAGGATCAAATCCGAAGGAATGGTCCATTAAATTGGAGGATGCACTCTGGGCTTTTAGAACAGCCTACAAAACTCCAATTGGAACCACACCTTTTAGACTTGTTTATGGAAAAGCATGTCATCTTCCAGTAGAAATTGAACACAAAGCATTTTGGGCTTTGAAGACATGTAATCTTGATTTACATGAAGCCGGACGTCTACGATTAAGTCAACTAAACGAATTAGAAGAATTAAGACATGAAGCATACGATAATTCGTTAATCTATAAAGAAAGAACGAAGAAATGGCATGATAAAAGAATCAGAAGTTCAAAAGAATTTAAGGAAGGAGACAGAGTTCTTCTTTTCAATTCACGATTCAAGCTATTTCCTGGAAAATTGAAATCAAGATGGTCTGGACCATTCATAGTTAAAAGAGTTTTTCCATACGAAATAATAGAATTAATAAATTCAAATGGGATTGAATTTAAAGTTAATGGTCACAGAGTTAAACACTACATAGATAGTCCGATGGAAGTCGACAACGAAGTTAATCACAATTTCGACACCACAGCTAACTAAGTGTGGGGAGAATCAAGTCTTTAAAGGATAATATGTATTTCTGTTAGAGTTAGATTGTCTGTTTTCGTGTAGTTCTCAAAAATGGAACCCGAATGGTCTTTCCCTAGCAGACCCTAAAGAACTAGTCTTCTCCCTCCATTCTGAATTTTTATTTTTTTTAGGTTTTTACAAAATGAAGACTGCCTGTGAACTAAACCATGGTCTAATGCTACACGCTTTGATCACTAAACGTAATAATGACACACTTCCGAGTGAAATAGTATCAGTAATCAGAGAAAGATTGGACGGAGTTAGAAAAGAATCCAGATGCGAAGATAATAAGTTACAATTTGGTAAAGGAAAATCAAAATCCGCAGCGAAAAGAAGAGCACGACACCTAGAAAGATGTCACAAATGCGGAAAATGGTCACATGGAGGTAAATGTTCAAATAATCAAACCTATTCAAATACCGAATTTGTTACTTTATGCAGAGACGGACCGTTCATATGTTTAGAAGAAAAGACACTGAATGCTCGAGGTTACGCCTATGTAGCCATGGAAAACCAATTAAACCGACTATCTTATGAATGGGATAGATCATATAACTAAGAAATCTATTTCACAGGTAAGTCTGTACAGTCTTTATTTTTTATTTTTATTTTTAACCTTTTGATAATAAACGCTAATTGGTTCGCTATAAAGTATTAAATTGGTATTGAATAAAATTAGGTTTGGCGACCGAAATTATTGATATCATTCAAAAATATATTAAATCACTGCGAAATTTAACGTTTTTTCTTAAGGTATAAATATCTTTAATCAATCAACCCAAAATATTTCAAAAATTCGTCATGAGTTAAATTAGTCTTGGAACCGAAATTACTTTACCAAAAAGAGGGGTGCATATTTTTGATAATATTTGATTGATAAAAGTGGGATAAAAAGCCAAAAAGATTTTTAATTTTATTTTTACCATGTTTTTAAAATTAATATATAAATCTTAAATTAATATTGTAAAGTTTGTAAAATCAATATATTTAAAATTGGAAATACTTGAAAAATTAATATAAGTTTGGTGTGAATTTATAATATGAATTTTTAAATTAAGTTTGGTGTGAATTTATAATATGAATTTTTAAATTAAGTTTGGTGTGAATTTTTAATTTTTAAAATATGAATTTTAATTTTATGCATTTTAAATTGTAAGTTTGGTGTGAATTTTTAATATTAATTTTGAATTTTATATTTAAGTTGTGTGAATTTAAAAACAAAAATTTACTTTATCTCATTAAGTTAAAAATATGATTTTTAAACTTCTTCGTAAGTTGAAGACTAGGTCTTTGAACCGAAATTGCTTTACCCGAGGGAGGGACGAGAACTTTTATTATCATTATTTTTAATCTTATTGAATTAAAGTATGCGAAAAACATTAAAAAAACCCAAAAATCTTAGCTTTTAAAACAATCGCTACAAAAAGACAAATTTTAAAATTTTGTCGAGGAACGGACTAGGACATCGATCCGAAACGACCTCGTCCTAAATAACAAGGGAAACAAAATTTTAAAATTAATTACTTAATTGTTTTAATTAGTATAAGATGTTCAAAAAAAAAAAAAAAACTCTGCGACTCGCGGAGTTTGAAAGGGAAATCCACCGCGACTCGCGGAGGATGAAAAATCCAGAAAAAAATATATACTGATCGAACTGATCAATCCCAACCCACAACACATAAAAAAAACTGCGAAAATAAAGCCGCAAAAACCCGAAAAAAAACACCCCCAAAATCACAATTTTTAACCGTTAATCATCAAATCTTTTACTAAAATCATGTTGAGAAGGATGCTATCAAGGAATTACTCAAGAAAAACGGTAAATTTCTACACCTAAACACCATTTAATCTGAAAATTAGTGTTCTTGAGCAATTTTTTCCCCAATTTGATTTTGATGCTTTTTAGTGTAATTATTCTTAAATTGTTTATGTATTATGCTTGTATAACCTAGATTGATGCTATTTAACATGATTAGAAGCCTTAAACTTCAAATTTAGAGTAATCTAGGGTTTGTGTTCTTGAGCAAATTTGGGGCTTTTTGATATAAACAGGTTATGGCCGATTTTTGTCATGAATTGTTGCTAAATTAAGTAGTGTAACATGTTTAGGTAGTTAAATGATCCAAACTTTGAGCCTAAACATGATTTTGAGAATTAAAGTGGACTTTTTCAAGTCTAAAAATTCATGAACTTGATTTTTGAGAGATAATGCCATTTGAAACTTGTTTAATTGCTAGTAATGATTATTTTGACATGTTATTTGAGTTGAATGCTTATGAACTTGGCGAACATTTTCGTATATGCTTATTTGAAAAAGTGTAGATTTGATAAAAATGTGAAAATGAGCTTAAGTTTGATATAAATTGATCATGACATCATAATTATTTTGATTGATGATTTTGCTGACACTAATGCATATTTGGATGCACAAAAATTGTGTTTGATGTGTTTTGCAGACTGAAATGGGTGAATCTTCATCCCAAGCTCGCAATGCTCCTGCTGAGAATGCGGAACAACAAGAGGTGGATAACTACTACAAGAAAGATATACCTCATCCAGTCATGACATTTTCTGATATGCACTTGGAAGATTTGCACCCGAACCTGAGATTTGACAGACTTTGGATAGATTATCCAAAATACCAAAGGGGTTTGCATACTCTTCATTCTAAAGTTGTTGAGGTACCTAGGGTCATAGAATGGGGACCATTAGAAGCTGTACAATTGGCCGGGCCAATTAGGGAATTACTTGTACAGAGGTATGGTAATTCTACTTTTAACGACTGGGTACGTTTATTCACCATGCGTAGACCTGTATATAAAGTATGGTGTGAAGAATTGTTGTGTAGTATAGAATTAAATGATCGGGTAGCTAGTTTAACCGATCGATCTTTTATTAGATTTTTGTTAGGAGGTTCGATGCGCCACATGTCTTTACTAGACATGGCTCAGGCTTTACGTATATATACGCCTGAGGAGTTAGCATCTGCCGATTGTAGAGGGTTGATACTAAATGGTAGAAAGATAGATGAAAATTTTGATACACATGGTGTATGGAGTCAAATGACAAGCCATCACCGATTCAAAGGGGGAAATTACTCTTATTTGGATATAGAAAGAGCTGAATTAAGAGTGATTCATAGGTTTTTAGCTAATTCGATTACACAAAGAGGTAAGAACAAGGAAAAGGTAAATGAACAGGATTTGTTTTACCATATGTGTATTCGAGACCCACAAAGCGCTGTAAGTATACCTTATTGTGTGGGTTATTATTTATCAGCTATGGTTAGGGGGATGAGACCGCCTAGCATAATAGGAGGTGGTATTTTTATTACTTTGATTGCTGAATATCTCGGTGTGGATATAAGTCGGGGGGGATTATTAGTCGAAGAACCAGAACCCCGCGATACGATAGGTTTAAATGTATACCATGGTGCGAAAGTTTTGAAGAGGCGAAATAACGCCGCAGTACAATACCATGGTAGACATCCACAGGTTGAGAGAAACCAACAGCAAGGTAATGTAGGAGGGGGAAATGAAATGCAAGAAATGCAAAGGTTTATAGCTTCACAGGAGTACGAAAATGCTAGACAGAGAGCATTTGAAGATTGACAAGTTCATCAAAACCAAATCATAGCTCATTGCCAACATATAGGTAGAAACTATATTCCTACTCCAAAACCCATATTCCCTCCCTGGTCTATAGAGATGCAACCACCGTATCCTATGTATAACCCAGCCGAAGCATTCTAGAGCACCTATGGTTATGCATGGAACCACTATTGGTATCAGTATCATCCCTAGTCTACTTAGTTTTATTTATTTTGTAATTTGTAATGTTGATACGTTTAATACTTATGTTAATAGTGTAATAGTTTTTATAATTTTTTAACTTTTATTTTTAGATTTTAATAATTTTTGAATGTGGGGTAATATACCAAACTTCAAAAATATGTATATATGTTTGCAGTTTATCTTATGTACACAACAGGGTAAAACAACGCATTTTCAAAGACTGGCATTAAGTTCAGCAAAAGCAACTAATTTTGACGACAAGATGCAAAATATATGTGAAATAACAACAAGACAGAATGAACAAATGATGTGCACCATTTATCATTCAGCAAACAAACGCCAATATATTTGGAAACTTTGGTAAAAATTTAATCATTTTCACACAAATCACCCTCAATAATTTAAATTGTTACTGATTTCTTGCAAATGAGGGCATTGCAAGATCTTAAGTGTGGGAAGGGGTTAAATTCTTTCGGATTTTAAAATTTTTATCTTAAACACTGGGTTACCATTAAAAATACTTGTAAAGCAGTAGTTGTATTAGAATCTAGTGCTCTCTGATAATAAAGAACAGCCCTAGTCTTATATACTGACTACCCAATTCTAGTAAAATTTTTCAAAATTTTCAATTAAATGAACTCAAAATCATGTTTATACATATTTATGAACGATAAAACTAGGTTTTAACACCGAAATTATTGTAACCTCGGAAAGGACATAAATTGAGAAACAAACCAAAATGTAAAAATTCATTTAAAATGGAATAGAGGACAATAAAAAGGAAAATAAAAGCCAAGTGTGGGAAAATTCTCCAAGTTATTCAAAACATATATCACATATTTTTGTACAAATAACTGAAAATACTTTTGCTTTGGACTAAACTAAAAAGTTTTACCTGATTTACTGTAAGAAAGATGGATCTACACGATGAATCAATTCCATCATTAAAAGGAAGTAAAGTCTTCCGAAAAAGACACGCGCTTCTTGATTTAGGTCAAGAAGTTGTCGTCCAGACCAGCTGTAGGTTGACGAAAAATCTAGAAAAGTCATCACTAAAATCAGCAGGAAATCCACGGACCTCAGCATTAAACAGGGTCGCCAAGTGGTCAGATTTATCCTAACTATGAGAAGGATTTATCTCGTAAAATGGGGGGCACCATGCAAATTAGCTGGATAAGACTAATGAGTCAGATCCCCAGAAAGGATAATCTCCTTAAAAGATCAAAAATCAGCTTCTAAGCCTGATATTACTCAATTCTTGAGATTGACCTTAAAGATTGAGAATTACAAACTCATGGAATTCAATGATATCTAAACTCGAGCTTGAACGAGAAAATATTTTGATCAAAATTACAAACCGATTTGTTTTCTGAAAACCCTATTTTCAATGCGTTCATTACCATTGAACGTAAAATCTTAGGAATTCACCTGGAATTCATTAGGTCACCTGAACTAAATCGGGTGTCAACCGTAAGAACGGTGGTTGCATAGTGGTCAAAGAGAGGACCTTGTGCCAGACCGAAAAATCATAAGGGTGAGCTTTACTATTGCTCCTACCAAGGATAGTAATTGCGTCCGACACGTTATAGACCATAATTAAAAGCATGTCAGGGGACATTGCCTTAACAGTTGCGTGTTCAACGCTTTCCTTTACAACCGGACGGTAGTTTACCGAAAGGTAATATACGGTACAAGTAAACTGGACGTGTTGCTTTCCAAATACAAGGTTAGCAAGTGGGTGACACAAAACCGCAAGTTTTGAGCTAAAATTTTCAAATCTGAAACCCACCAAACCCACAAAAATATTTTGCAAACACCGGTAAAGGGTTATTCCGGAAAACTTATCTAGGGTAAAAACTAGATTTAATTTTCAAAAGATCAAATGTTTTCATAAAGATCCAATTTCCTTAATGGATCTAAATTTTTATAGTCATGTGGGACTGTAAACCATATCGTTACTACCATTGTTTATACCGCCGTATAGAAATCACTGATGTACAAAGTGTGAAGAATAAAGAAGTGATTCTAGTATTTCAAGACGATATTGCTTGAGGACAAGCAACGCTCAAGTGTGGGAATATTTGATAATGCTAAAAACGAACATATATTTCATAGCATTATTCCTCAAGAAAGACAAGCTTTTAGTTGCAATTGTTCTATTTAAAAGTGATATTCGTTTAAATAATAAAAGGTGAAGACAAAAGACAGATTCGACGAATTGAAGACGCAAACGACCAAAAAGCTCAAAAGTACAAAATACAATCAAAGAGGTTCCAATTATTGATAAGAAACGTCTCGAAATTACAAGAGTACAAGATTCAAAATGCAAAGTACAAGATATTAAATTGTACGCAAGGACGTTCGAAAATCCGGAACCGGGACCAGAGTCAACTCTCAACGCTCGACGCAACGGACTAAAAATTACAAGTCAACTATGCACATAAATATAATATAATATTTAAATAATTCTTATAATTATTTATATATTATATAAATAATAAAAATCCGTCGGCAAGAAAGACTCCAAAGTTTGTGAGCTGTAATTTCAAACTCCGCGACTCGCGGAGTTTGAAGGCAAAAAGGGCCGCGAGTCGCGGAGCCCCAAATTCTGAAACTCCCTATAAAAGCAAACGAATTCTGATCGCAAAAAAATCATATATCCATCCATCTCTCTATCTATATCGTAATATTTATATTTATAATTTATATTTTAATTTTAATTTTAATTATAATTCTAATAATAAGGGTATGTTAGCAAATGTTGTAAGGGTGTAAGTCAAAATTCTGTCCGTGTAACGCTACGCTATTTTTAATCATTGTAAGTTATGTTCAACCTTTTTAATTTAATGTCTCGTAGCTAAGTTATTATTATGCTTATTTAAAACGAAGTAATCATGATGTTGGGCTAATTACTAAAATTGGGTAATTGGGCTTTGTACCATAATTGGGGTTTGGACAAAAGAACGACACTTGTGGAAATTAGACTATGGGCTATTAATGGGCTTTATATTTGTTTAACTAAATGATAGTTTGTTAATGTTAATATAAAGATTTACAATTGGGCGTCCCTATAAATTACCATATACACTCGATCGGACACGATGGGCGGGGTATTTATATGTACGAATAATCGTTCATTTAACCGGACACGAGAATGGATTAATAGCCACTAGAATAATTAAAACAGGGGTGAAATTATGTACAAGGACACTTGGTATAATTGATAACAAAATATTAAAACCTTGGGTTACACTCAGTCGACATCCTGGTGTAATTATTAAACAAAGTATTAAAATCTTGTTACAGTTTAAGTCCCCAATTAGTTGGAATATTTAACTTCGGGTATAAGGATAATTTGACGAGGACACTCGCACTTTATATTTATGACTGATGGACTGTTATGGACAAAAACCAGACGGACATATTAAATAATCCAGGACAAAGGACAATTAACCCATGGGCATAAAACTAAAATCAACACGTCAAACATCATGATTACGGAAGTTTAAATAAGCATAATTCTTTTATTTCATATTTAATTTCCTTTATTTTATATTTAATTGCACTTCTAATTATCGCATTTTTATTGTTATTGTATTTAATTGCACTTTTAATTATCGTACTTTTTAATTATCGCAAGTTTATTTTATCGCACTTTTATTATTCGCAATTTCATTATCGTTATTTACTTTACGCTTTAATTTAAGTCTTGTATTTATTTTTAATATTTTACATTTGGTTTTAACTGCGACTAAAGTTTTAAAATCGACAAACCGGTCATTAAACGGTAAAAACCCCCTTTATAATAATAATATTACTTATATATATATATTTGTATTTTTATAAAAGTAAACTAATATAGCGTTAAGCTTTGTTTAAAGATTTTCCCTGTGGAACGAACCGGACTTACTAAGAACTACACTACTGTACGATTAGGTACACTGCCTATAAGTATTGTAGCAAAGTTTAAGTATATCCATTTTCTAAATAAATAAATATCTTGTATAAAATTGTATCGTATTTAATAGTATTTCCTGCTAAAATTAATAGCTATTTTATATACACCTCGCATAACTATCAAGGACCTCGGGTATGATATCTTCACCATCATCATCATTATCCTCATCATTATCATCATCACTAACATCTTCACCAACCCCGAGTGGATTATCATAGACTTTAAAAAAATTTGGCGTTGGTAAATCTTCAATCAATTCGTCATCTTCCTCATCACTTTCATCATCTTCATCAAATTATCATCCTCATAATCTTCATCCTCTTCATCGTTTTCACTATCCTCACATTCATCGTTATCCTTCTCATCATCTTCATCCATATCTTCATCATTGGTTATCAAAGATTCGAGTACTTGTGCAATCTCCACTACTTCGGTCTTGGCATAAAAGCTTACATAATTATTATCATCATCATAAAATACCCAATTTCTTGACGGAAAAGTAGAGACTACGGGTGAGGTGGGTGGTGAAATGGTAGTGGATACAAAATCTTCAACTAAAGGGAGCATGGAACTCACAGTTTCTCTAAGCTTTGAATTGAAGCTTGTTGAATTTCTAACATTCCCCTCAAATCTATTCTCTCTTGAATTAAAGCCTCCATATGGTTAAGGTGGGTTCTCACAACGTTTGAGAATAACTCTAGTAAATTCGAATCGATCTCCTCTTGTTGTTGATTTTGAAATTGAAATTTTGGAGAATCCCAAGTGGAGTTATCCCCCTCATAAAAATAGTCCATTGGTTGACCAAAAGAGTCAAAATTAGAAATGGGACCATTATCACAAGGTTGATCCATAGGGGAAAAATCATTCATAGAATAGTAATCATAATCCCCGTTTGGGTAACTCCCATAATAAGTATCACAATAACCATTCGGCTTAAAATTATCTTGCCATTGATTCATGTAACCATCGTCATTCATACACCCATTTTCATGATCACCCATGTAACCATCATTCACATACCCATAATCATCATTCACACCCATATAATCTTCATTGTTCATGCCCATGTACCCGTTATCATCATTCATTCCTAAATAACCATTATCCAAACCTATGATACTTAAGTATCCCATCAATTGTTGATCATAATTCGCGATTCTTGACATCAAGTAGTCACACAAAGCATCATATTCTGCCATCTAACTTAATCACACCACAAACAAGCAAGTGTTTTCCGAATACAAGCAAATATAAACAAAAAGTAACTTTTGTAAGAATGAAATCCTTACAAAAGGATCAAACAACTACTAGCAAATATTTCAAAATTCAATTAAAAACCGCTCCCCGGCAGCGGCACCAAAAAGTTGATTGCCGAGACATTTTGTGTTCAACTTATAATAATATAAAACAATGATAAAACATTTAACCAATTAACACAAACGCCCGAGCAACAATAACCCGATCATAGCAACTAGCAAGTATTCAGTCTAGATTTGTTCCGGATGGAGCAATTTACATGAATCTCAAAACACTAGTAATTATCCTAAGTTGATTGGGGGGTTTTGATAAAGTGTTGATTAAGCTAATATGAACCTAAGAGAGATTAACAAATAAGATAAAATGTGTCCACTTGACTATTCCACCTTTTGCCATGGTTTACCCAATTCATTCATTACACAACAATGTTCAAACATATAGTTTCATTTCTATTCGTCAACTTCCATAAAACCTCAACCAAATGAAATTCGTTAACTCACATAGACTCATTTCAAAAGATCATACTATGTTTTGAGTGAGATCATTTAGACTCGATTTTGGATTAAAATCACTTAAAACCCTTTAATTATAAAAATCACTTAAGATAATCAAACACCACTATGATTGACTAAAGACCAATTGAAAACCAACCCAACCAAGAACATAATCACTTGAAATCCCCAATTTGGTTGTCTAGATCACACAAGATGTTGAAGCACAAATTGTTTCACTAATTAAATCACTTAAAAAAGCTACACAATCTATGTAATCAAAGTAAAATCTAAAACAAATGCATAGCAATGGATCATCAATCAAGCACAATAATCATCAGCTCATTCAAATACCCAAATCATAGATTAGGGTCAAATCCAAGCATCAAGTTTACAAATCAAGTGAACATAAGTAATCTAAGCTATAATCATTGCATAAACAAGAAATAAATCAAAGAAATAACAATCATTCATCATTACAACTAAAATGGAGAAAAGCAACTACCAAAATGGAGAAGAAACACTAAAGTGGAGAATGGATGAGGGAAATGGAGCTTCAATCTTCATGGAATTGGAGTTGAGAGCTTGAAATTAGCCTTCATCTTGATAGAATCATGATTGGAACCCATTTAGGGTTCCAAAACGCCCCTAAGTTGCAGCTCTCTTCAACAAAAACCCCTAATTTCGTATTTATAGTTGGCTGAAATTTCTGGGTTGAATTAGTGTAGGTGCGCCGCACCTTAAAGCATGAAATTATGTGGTGCGCCGCACCTTCATTATGGTGAGCCGCACCTTAAAGCATGAAATGCTTCTAACTTGGATTTTTTTCATTTTTAGTGTTAAGGTGAGCCGCACCTAGCCTCTTGTGAGCCGCACCTTAACACTGATTTCATCATGTTTCTTCATTTTCACTTCAAACTTCACTTGATTCATTTTTTTGGCTCAAGTCTTGATTCCTTTGCATAAATTTGGACTTTCGGACTATTTTTGCCTTGAACCACAAACTCATCAACATATCATCACTTCCGATCATTAAACTCTTCAAAATCAAACAAAATGAGAAAGATTTTGCGAGGATAAATATGTATAATTCCAGCAATATCAGGAACCCTGTGCCAAAATGCAAATAACTTAAAAAAGCTACGTTGTGTCAGGAAAGAGAAGGGTTTAGGGGGTTCTGCATGTCCCAATTGCGGGACGGTCTGTGGACTAGACGTACCGCATACATGACAACCGGGACCCACACGTCAGCCCTTTGAATTATTTGCAGTCTAATATTTTCTGTTTGCATGTGGTAATATTGAACACGATTTCTGTTTGCATGCATGTATGTGACAAAAAAAGTGAGTATTATAAATCATACTTAAACCAAAATATTTCAAGCAGATTGCAAACATACATTTACAAGTATCAATCATTTACACTTTCAAGCTAACATACACTATCAAGCTAAATTATACATTTACACTACAAAATTATCAAGCAATGGCGAGAATACAAGTAAACGAGCAACCACTAAACAACGAATTGTTGTGGTTACAAGCGACACGAAAACATCGATCATTTAAAATATTTTTAGGTGCGGATGTTGGGAATCAGTTGAACGCGCGAAGAGCTGATAAAGCTCTTTAAAATCACATTAAGACACTCCAAGGACAACGAATACACAAAAGAGTCTTTGATTATATTAGTCAAGCGGGGTTAGCCGGTGTTTTCTCTACCGGATTTCATAAGTTGGATCACGCACTAATTACTTCATTGGTTGAAAGGTGGCGTCCGGAGTCACACACCTTTCACTTTCCTATCGGTGAAGCAACCGTCACTTTACAAGATATTCAAGTTTTATGGGGTCTGCCCATAAACGGACAACATGTATCTGGAGTGTGGTTGTGTTGTGATAATGAATGTTGGGTTGAATACTATGAATTAATGCTAGGTATTGAGGTAGAAGAAGAAGTCTCTATCAGAGAAATAGTAATTGGCACTTTGGTTGAATTTTTGAAGTATTGGGTAGTCGAAAGTGAAGAAGGTTATAAACAGAGAGCTAGATTGTATATTTTAATTATGCTTGCTGGGCATTTATTTTTCCGATTCTAGCTCTCATGAGGTCCCATTGAACTATGTGGCCAACTTTGAAGATTTTAGTTTTGAGACTCGTAGAAGTTGGGGACTGCAATCTTAGCTTATTTGTACAGAAGTTTGTGTGAAGCTGCTGAAAATTCACGAAAGAAATGTATACAAGGAGCTTTGTGGTTGTTACAGATTTAGGCATATGAAAGAATGTCGACCATTGCCCCAGCTCGTATTGAATGCCGCTACAACCTGACAGACCCGTATGTAGCTAGGTATTATTCAACTATATTTATATAACTTTATTTATTAAAGTTTATATACGTGATATATTTAAATGTATATTTATCATACGTTTTTTTAAATATGCGTATATTAAGTGAAATGCAACCTTTAGCAATAAGAATACTCTAGCTCACTGTATTACAACAACCCGCTCAGTTTTCACTACATTAGATGATGATCAGGTATAACTACGGATAATTAAATATGTACATATATATATATATATATATATATATATATATATATATATATATATATATATATATATATATATATATATATATATATATATATACGTGTATATTTAAATGTTGATTTTTAACATTTGCTTATATTAAATATAGTTGATTGTGATTCGGGACACCGTTAAATAATGTGTATCTATATACCATTGTCTAGTATATATAAAATTATGGTGTATTTTGTGTAAACTTTATCTGGGAGCCTTACACACCCATTTTGAGTACACTTCCTGCCGAATGTATACAGGATAGGAATTTGTGGGTCTATGTTGGTTGGATGATTTTTTATTCTACCGTTGAACCCCACGTCCCACAAAGAGTATGTAGACAGTTTAGTTTCATTCAGCAAATTCCGAATACTTTTTTTTGTTCTTACACCAAATCAATACCGCGAAGTACATGACATGACACTCAAGGGTAAAGCCGACATTGATTGGGTTGACAAACATCGAGAATATGTTGATTACTGGAACAACAGCGAGAGTTGTTATATGAATGGCAACCCGGCACTAACACTACTAGTCCGGATTATATGGAATGGTACGTTGCACGTAAAGTTTCAGCCTCTACAATCCAAGACGTCGAACACATGCCAATCAATATCCTAAATGGGGAGCCCTCTAATATTTTTATGTATGTAACACTTGTATATATTGTATATGTAAGTAACATTTTTTATATAACTATAACTACTAATGTTTATTTTGTAACTAATATCCAGCGAGAAGGCATTCGCGAAATCCATGATAAGACTTCAACGTTTGGTCAAAGTTACCCAGAAAGTCAACCAACTATGTTTGACGTTCAAAACCTTACACAACAAGTGTTGGATTTTGGCCACGACAGTAAAACCATGTGTACAATAGTTCACAAGGTTTTCAGCTCTTAACTACTTACTAAGCCCCTCCAACACCACCACCACAATATTTCTACCAAACCAACCAGCGTACATACCAGCCAACTCCAACCCCACCACCACGACTTTTCTACCAAACCAACCAGACTACTTACTGACCCACTCCAACCCCAGCACCACAACATTTCTACCAAACCAACCAGAATACTTCCCGGCCCACTCGAACCCCAGCACCACAACATTTCTACCAAACCAACCACAATACTTCCCATCCATATGCAAATGCTTGGAAGTAGTTCACATCATGAAGCTTTGGGTTTGGGTTTTAGACTTTAAAAGAGTCCCATCCAAATGCCAAAGATGGATAATAGTTCACAACAAACTCCACAATCGATTAATCAAAATTATCGAGATGTTCTTATTTACGATGATGATGATGATGATGATAAAAAAGTGTTATGAGGCGATGAGCAACGCCAAGTGTGATGGCCCCCGTCAATACACTTAACGGCTCCGTCACTTGGTCCCACAGCTTGATCGAACTTTAAATGAATTTACTAAACAACATTGCATTCTTTTATTCAAAAGTTTCCCAAAAAGGAAATTTACCATAATGTGTAGTTTAAACAAACCCAACATATTAAATATCCAAAGTTGACATAAACATTGTCAACCAACACCCACAAGTTTAATAATTCAAAAAGAGAATGCAAGTTTAATGTTTCATAAATCGTTTAACAAAATCTGCCCAAATGCATGCACACACTTCTAACACAGCGGAAGCACCAAACAAATCCAGTACCTGTGAAGACATGCGAGTAAACTGTCAA
The DNA here is from genome assembly GCF_046630445.1 of Rutidosis leptorrhynchoides. NCBI lineage: Eukaryota > Viridiplantae > Streptophyta > Magnoliopsida > Asterales > Asteraceae > Rutidosis > Rutidosis leptorrhynchoides. The sequence continues at coordinate 141,279,456 of NC_092334.1, read as the reverse complement.
CAAAAATGTTGAGTGAATTATAGGTTTAAATAAACGTATAAACTTTAGACCACAAGATTTAAAATGTTAGAAAACATAAAACATTATTCCATTATCAATGAGCCACCTGGTAACTACTTAACCATTTATTTACCCTTGACAAACACAATATATATACACCGAACAAGTGTATCTTCAAATAATTACGAAGTACTAACACATTCCGATTATAAATTGCTAGCGCGACTAGCTCGAAATGGGGTTGTCAAACCCGATAGATATATCCATAGGATTCGCGTTCACCAGTAGAAACCAGTGATTACAGTTACCAGACTAGGAAATATTTTTGTTCAACTCATAATGAATAATTTAACTTTAATTGCCACTTGTGTCTAAACGTAAAACAAAATGCATGTAATCACATCCCAAAAATACTTTAAAAAGTATGAAAAACGAGACTGTAACTCACCTTAAAGCAAATGAAGTAATATCACAGAAAACGTGAACTGCACGAAGTAAAGTGATCAAGAATGTTCACAATGCCGACCTATAAATAAAGCAGGTCGATATAAATAACTAACTTAGGTCAAGTCTTAGTATAATAGTTATAGTACTTGTTGCAAGTAAACATAGAACGACACTCAACATGCTTTGGTTTGATCAGAACAGCGTAAGGACACGTACTTTCTATTTTTAGAAAGTTTCTATTTTTAGCAGGTTTCCATTTTTGGAAAGCTTCTATTTTAGGAAAGTTTATATTTAGGAAAGTTTCTATTTTTGGAAAGTTTCCATATTTAGAAAGTTGCTATTTTGGAAAGTTTATAAGTTAGGAAAGTTTCCTTAATTAGAAAGTCAACAAAAGTCAACTGAAAGTCAAAGTCAACCGAAAATCAACTCAAAAGTCAACCTTGGTAAAACATAGTCAACATTAATTTTTAAAGTATAAGTTATATTAATAATATAAGTTATAATATTAATTAAAGTCAAATACGTATAATTATGTCATAACATGTTTAATTAAATTAAATTGAATTATTAAAGTTAACATAAGTTTAAATGATATAATTAATATAACATAAGTATTTAATTAATTAATTAAATATTAATCATAATATAAGTATTATTAATTAATAATAATTTTTAATCATATCATAAGTATTATTAATTAATAATGAATTATTAATCATATCATAAGTTTCTAATTATAATTATTAAATCATAAGTATTTAATAATTAAATTATAATTAAATAATAACTAAGCCTTATAATAATTTAATAATTAATTAACCTTTATTATAAGTCTTATTATAATAATTTCATAACATAAGTTTAATACTTATCATAAGTATTTTTCATTAATAATAAAAGTATTATTAATCATAAGTTTAATTAAATGTTTAATTAAATCATAATTAATTAATAAATGATATAATAAATATGTATATCATAAGTCTTAATTTAAAATAATTACTTTTATATCATAAGTAATTTATTAATAATGAAATTCATTATTTATATTATAAGCCTTAATTAATAACCATAAGTTTTAATTAAAAGTTCATCGGGTCATAACTTGAGCCCCGGAAATCGGTTTTCGGCGAGTCTTATATATATCTTAGCCTAACCAACCCACCCGACACATTAGTGTACTCAAAAAAACCCCAAGAACAGCCACCAAGTCGTGACCAATAGCCATTATTCAACTTGGAGCTTTAATCCGTTCAAAAAAAAGTTTTAGTCATAACGGGTGATCCGTGGCTCGGATTTCGATGACCTGAACATGAAAGTTCATCCAATCATCAATCCCAACACACTAGTACACCCTAAAGACTCCAAAAGTGGTCAAAGTCGTACCAAACCTGAAACAATTTGTTTTTATATTTTAATTTCAATAAAACACCATTTTAATCATAACTAGAGCTCCGGGAATCGAAATAACATGAATCTGGAGTCTAAATTCAATGTCTTGATGAGAGGAACACGTCTAGACACTTTAATTTAACATTTACATCAGTTAAGTTTAAAGAAATGATCAAACAAGCTGCTGTCCCAAATCAATCAAACCGAAAACATGAATTAACGAGTGATTCTACGCATACAATCAACAATACAACAACATACTATCATAATAACATATAAATACATAAAAATAAATGAAAAATCGAAAATCTAGGGTTGGGGTTTATACCCTAATCAAGAATTAATTTATATGAGCGTGTAGAGATCAAAGAGATAAACGCGATGATGATTAAAGCTTCTTGATCCAAGTAATATTTTGTGAGATGATGATGATGATGGTTGAGATGGATGACAGCCAAGGGAGAGGAGAGGGAGAAGGATGAGAGCAAATTTAGAAAAATTAGGTTTTGTGAAAAATTAAAATGTGAAGTGAAGTGTAAATGACAAAAAAAAGGCACTCCCCCCCCCCCTTTTCATGGGGTTCGGCCGAATGGGGGTAGGGTGGGCCCCCTAGTGTAGTGACCCGAACTTTTCCATATTTATATATATTAATTGAGATTGATATTTACATGATTAAATGTTTCCAACATGTTAAGCAATCAAACTTGTTAAGACTTGATTAATTGAAATATGTTTCATATAGACAATTGACCACCCAAGTTGACCGGCGATTCACGAACGTTAAAACTTGTAAAAACGACATGACGATATATATATGGATATACATATGGTTAACATGAGATTATTATAAGTAAGTATCTCCATAAGTATATTAACAATGAGTTATATACATATAAACAAGACTACTAACTAAAGGATTTCGAAACGAGACATACATGTAACGATTATCGTTGTAACGACATTTAAATGTATATATATCATATTAAGATATATTAATATATCATAATATCATGATAATATAATAATTTAACATCTCATTAGATATAATAAATAATGGGTTAACAACATTAATTGAGATAGTTAACTTAAAGGTTTCAAAACAACACTTACATGTAACGACTAACGATGACTTAACGACTCAGTTAAAATGTATATACATGTAGTGTATTTAGATGTATTAAAATACTTTTGGAAGACTTCAAGACATATATCAAAACACTCATACTTAACGAAAATGGTTACAGTTACTTTCCTATTCTTTTCTTTCATCAAGAATTCTAGTCGTATTCTTACCCGTATTATACACAGCTTCAAAACGTACTTACTATGGGTATATACCAATAGGAACTAGCATGGGATTCCACTCTTGATTATGTCATGTATGACTAATCAATTTTAACTTCTACCATGAGCTAGTCAACTAACTAGAACTCCTTTTAACCCCACTCACCACTCACCAATTACCACTCATCATTCACTCCATTTCACTTCCAGTTCTCTTTCTAATTCTCTCTCAACACACACACACACTATTATGAACGTATTTTTCCAGTAGTTAATCATCATTTTCATCAAAAATCACTTCAAGAATCAAGCTATAATCATCATAGGAAGAACACTTCAAGAACACTTCAAAAATCCCTTCAAGTTTACTAATTTACTTCCAAGCTTTCTAATCCATTCCAAGTAATCATCTAAGATCAAGAAACCTTTGTTATATACAGTAGGTTATCTTTCTTATTCAAGGTAATATTCATATTCAAACTTTGATTCAATTTCTATAACTATAAACTATCTTAATTCGAGTAAAAATCTTACTTGAACTTGTTTTTGTGTCATGATCCTACTTCAAGAACTTTCAAGCCATCCAAGATCCTTTGAAGCTAGATCATTTCTTGTCACTTCCAGTAGGTTTACCTACTAAACTTTAGGTAGTAATGATGTTCATAACATCATTCGATTCATATATATAAAACTATCTTATTCGAAGGTTTAAACTCGTAATCACTAGAACATAGTTTAGTTAATTCTAAACTTGTTCGCAAACAAAAGTTAATCCTTCTAACTTGACTTTTAAAATTAACTACACACATGTTCTATATCTATATGATATGCTAACTTAATGATTTAAAACCTGGAAACACGAAAAACACCGTAAAACCGGATTTACGCCGTCGTAGTAACACCGCGGGCTGTTTTGGGTTAGTTATTTAAAAACTATGATAAACTTTGATTTAAAAGTTGTTATTCTGAGAAAATGATTTTTATTATGAACATGAAACTATATCCAAAAATTATGGTTAAACTCAAAGTGGAAGTATGTTTTCTAAAATGGTCATCTAGACGTCGTTCTTTCGACTGAAATGACTACCTTTACAAAAACGACTTGTAACTTATTTTTCCGACTATAAACCTATACTTTTTCTGTTTAGATTCATAAAATAGAGTTCAATATGAAACCATAGCAATTTGATTCACTCAAAACGGATTTAAAATGAAGAAGTTATGGGTAAAACAAGATTGGATAATTTTTCTCATTTTAGCTACGTGAAAATTGGTAACAAATCTATTCCAACCATAACTTAATCAACTTGTATTATATATTATGTAATCTTGAGATACCATAGACACGTATACAATGTTTCGACCTATCATGTCGACACATCTATATATATTTCAGAACAACCATAGACACTCTATATGTGAATGTTGGAGTTAGCTATACAGGGTTGAGGTTGATTCCAAAATATATATAGTTTGAGTTGTGATCAATACTGAGATACATATACAATGGGTCGTGGATTGATTCAAGATAATATTTATCGATTTATTTCTGTACATCTAACTGTGGACAACTAGTTGTAGGTTACTAACGAGGACAGCTGACTTAATAAACTTAAAACATCAAAATATATTAAAAGTGTTGTAAATATATTTTGAACATACTTTAATATATATGTATATATTGTTATAGGTTCGTGAATCAACAGTGGCCAAGTCTTACTTCTCGGCGAAGTAAAAATCTGTGAAAGTGAGTTATAGTCCCACTTTTAAAATCTAATATTTTTGGGATGAGAATACATGCAGGTTTTATAAATGATTTACAAAATAGACACAAGTACGTGAAACTACATTCTATGGTTGAATTATCGAAATCGAATATGCCCCTTTTTATTAAGTCTAGTAATCTAATAATTAGGGAACAGACACCCTAATTGACGCGAATCCTAAAGATAGATCTATTGGGCCTAACAAGCCCCATCCAAAGTACCGGATGCTTTAGTACTTCGAAATTTATATCATATCCGAAGGGTGTCCCGGAATGATGGAGATATTCTTATATATGCATCTTGTTAATGTCGGTTACCAGGTGTTCACCATATGAATGATTTTTATCTCTATGTATGGGATGTGTAATGAAATAGGAAATCTTGTGGTCTATTGTTACGATTTGATATATATAGGTTAAACCTATAACTCACCAACATTTTTGTTGACGTTTAAAGCATGTTTATTCTCAGGTGAATATTAAGAGCTTCCGTTGTTGCATACTAAAATAAGGACAAGATTTGGAGTCCATGTTTGTATGATATTGTGTAAAAACTGCATTCAAGAAACTGATTTCGATGTAACATATTTGTATTGTAAACCATTATGTAATGGTCGTGTGTAAACAGGATATTTTAGATTATCATTATTTGATAATCTACGTAAAGCTTTTTAAACCTTTATTGATGAAATAAAGGTTATGGTTTGTTTTAAAATGAATGCAGTCTTTGAAAAATGTCTCATATAGAGGTCAAAACCTCGCAACGAAATCAATTAATATGGAACGTTTTTAATCAATAAGAACGGGACATTTCAGTTGGTATCCGAGCGTTGGTCTTAGAGAACCAGAATTTTGCATTAGTGTGTCTTATCGAGTTTGTTAGGATGCATTAGTGAGTCTGGACTTCGACCGTGTTTACTTGAAAAATGATTGCTTAACAAATTTTGTTGAAAACTATATATTTTTAACATGTGAATATTATGTGATATATTAATCTCTTAACGCGTTTGATATTATATGATAGATGTCTACCTCTAGAACAAGTCCCATTGACTCACCTAATAATAATGAAGAGTCAAATGTAAATTGGAATGATTCGTGGACTGATTCACAAGTTCCCGAAGAGGAACCGGAAGAAGAGTCGGAACCGGAAGAAGAATCGGAACCGAAAGAAGAATCAGAACCGGATGAAGAAATAGAACCGGTGGGGGAAATAATAAAACGGTTAAGTAAAAGAAAATCCTCAACCAACCGACCAAGGTTAATTATGGTCAATGGTGTTTCCGCCAAGGAAGCAAAATATTGGGAGGATTATCAATTCTCCGATGAATCGGATTCTGACGAGAATTCCGATGATGTTATAGAAATTACCCCAACTAAATTTAAAAAGGCAAAAGAAAATAATAAGGAAAAGGGCATAAAAATAGAGAAATCTAATTCCAACCCCGATGAACTTTATATGTATCGTCAACCCCCGAAGTCCTTAAGTTGTAACAATGACCCGGGAACCTCTAAACCACCAGGTTTTTCTAAACCAATGTGGAAAACGACGGCTCGTATTAGGGGAACATCATATATCCCTAGAAACTTGGCAAAACGAACCAAAACCGAAGAAGAAGAAACAAGCGAGTCGGAATAAGATAGTTGTATTCGTGTGGTGTAATATATGTAATATAGTGTGCTTATGCTTTATGATATATGTAAAAATTGCTTGTATTAATAAGTATTTTTTTTATGAATCTAACTCTTGTCTATTTTACAGTATAAAAACACAAAATGGATAGACAACCCAATATTTTAAGAGACCTACCCGGAGACATGATTGATGAAATCTTGTCTAGAGTCGGTCAGAATTCTTCGGCACACTATTTAAGGCGAGATCAGTTTGTAAGACATTCGAAGAACGTTCCAAGAATGCCTTGGTTTATAAAAGGCTTTCGTTCGAAAGATGGGGGATATCACATTGGGAAATCCATAAGTTACGATGTGTTTACTTTGACGCATATATTGCGGGGAACCCAAATGCTATTTTACGCAATGGGTTAAGAAATTATTTTGACTCAATATATCTGAATATTGGACTTCGTGATTTAGAAAAAGCGGCTAACATGCAACATAAAGAAGCATGTTATGCTTACGGATTAGTAATGTTCACTTCTCACCAAAGTGAGAACAAGAACATCGGCCTACAACTATTAAACAAAACGTTCCCACAAGTGACGGAGTCGGTAATTGGGGTAAGAAATGAGGTTTTTAGAATGTTACGGGACTGTTGGACATTACGTAACCCTCGTCCCTTTGACGACGTTACAACACGCTGTCTTATCAACGGCCATAACGGTTATGTTCCACAAGACCAAGGATGGGAAGTAGTCCTAGTAAAACCAGAATGCATGACTTGTTTCTGGACGTATGAATTACGTGTCTTTATTGCTTTTGCTGAACGAATTGTGTACTAGCTAGAATTATCTTCACAACTATCTTGTATCAAAGTTATTGTGTGCTATATTTCATGCTTTATGTAAAATAAGCGGTATTGTAAGTTTGTAATATATTGTATAAAAGTTTAAACGCGAAATATTATTATAATCAGTTTTTCATATAGAATTGTAGTAGTTGAATTGTATATTAGCTACTAATTATGAACTTAACGGGTAGGTACTACCCGAATTTAAACTTATAAAACGCTAATATGAAGAAAAAGCTTTTATAAATGAGTTCATATTATGCTACGAAATACTATTAACTACTCTTAATATTCTGTATGATTAACTTGTTCCATTTGACTATTTTGAAGGAAATGGCACCGACTACTCGACACACCGTGAATATGAATGAAGAGGAATTCCGTACTTTTCTAGCTTCAAACATAGCCGCAGTACAGGCTGCGCTACATACCAACAATAACCTTGGATCTAGCAGTACAGGAAATCGTGTAGGATGCACCTACAAAGAATTCACTGCTTGCAAACCTTTGGAATTTGATGGAACCGAAGGACTGATCGGATTGAAACAGTGGACCGAGAAGGTCGAATCGGTGTTTGCCATAAGTAAGTGTACTGAAGAGGACAAAGTAAAGTACGCTACGCATACCTTCACAGGTTCTGCGTTAACATGGTGGAATACCTATCTAGAGCAAGTGGGACAAGACGATGCGTACGCACAACCGTGGTCAGCATTCAAGCACTTGATGAACGAGAAGTACCGTCCCAGAACCGAGGTCAATAAGCTCAAGACAGAACTTAGAGGGTTACGAACCCAAGGATTTGATATTACCACGTACGAAAGACGATTCACAGAATTGTGCCTATTGTGTCCGGGAGCATTCGAAGATGAGGAAGAGAAGATCGACGCGTTTGTGAAAGGATTACCGGAAAGAATCCAAGAAGATATAAGTTCACACGAGCCCACCTCCATACAACAGGCATGTAGAATGGCTCACAAACTAGTGAACCAGATTGAAGAAAGAATTAAAGAACAGACTGCTGAAGAGGCCAATGTGAAGCAAGTCAAAAGAAAGTGGGAGGAAAACGGTGATAAGAATCACCAATACAACAACAACAGCAATTACAACAATAATCGCAACAATTATCCCAACAATCGCAACATCAATCGCAACTACAACAAATGGCCCAACAACAACAACAACAACAACAACAACAACAGCAACTACAACAATCATCCCAACAACAATAATAACCGCAACAACAACAACAATCAGAAGCAGCTATGCCAAAGGTGTGAAAAGTATCACTCGGGGTTCTGCACCAAATTTTGCAACAAGTGTAAAAGAAATGGTCATAGCGCGGCGAAGTGTGAGGTCTACGGACCAGGGGTTAATAGAACGAAAGGAACAAATGGTGTCGGAATGAGTAATGGCGGAGCAAGTAGTGTCGGAGCAAGTTATGCCAATGTAGTTTGTTATAAATGTGGAAAACCGGGCCACATTATTAGAAATTGCCCGAACCAGGAGAACACGAATGGACAAGGCCGCGGAAGAGTTTTCAAAATTAATGCGCCAGAGGCACAGGAAGACCCGGAGCTTGTTACGGGTACGTTTCTTATTGACAATAAATTTGCTTACGTTTTATTTGATTCGGGTGCGGATAGAAGCTATATGAGTAGAGATTTTTGTGCTAAATTAAGTTGTCCATTGACACCTTTGGATAGTAAATTTTTACTCGAATTAGCAAATGGTAAATTAATTTCAGCAGATAATATATGTCGGAATCGAGAAATTAAACTGGTTAGCGAAACATTTAAGATTGATTTGATACCAGTAGAGTTAGGGAGTTTTGATGTGATAATCGGTATGGACTGGTTGAAAGAAGTGAAAGCAGAGATCGTTTGTTACAAAAATGCAATTCGCATTATACGAGAAAAAGGAAAACCCTTAATGGTGTATGGAGAAAAGGGAAACACGAAGCTACATCTTATTAGTAATTTGAAGGCACAAAAACTAATAAGAAAAGGTTGCTATGCTGTTCTAGCACACGTCGAGAAAGTACAAACTGAAGAAAAGAGCATCAATGATGTTCCCATTGCAAAAGAATTTCCCGATGTATTTCCGAAAGAATTACCGGGATTACCCCCACATCGATCCGTTGAATTTCAAATAGATCTTGTACCAGGAGCTGCACCAATAGCTCGTGCTCCTTACAGACTCGCACCCAGCGAGATGAAAGAACTGCAAAGCCAATTACAAGAACTTTTAGAGCGTGGTTTCATTCGACCAAGCACATCACCGTGGGGAGCTCCTGTTTTGTTTGTTAAGAAGAAAGATGGTACATTCAGTTTGTGTATCGACTACCGAGAGTTGAACAAACTTACCATCAAGAATCGCTACCCACTACCGATAATCGACGACTTATTTGATCAACTACAAGGCTCGTCTGTTTATTCAAAGATTGACTTACGTTTCGGGTATCATCAAATGCAGGTGAAAGAAGATGATATTCCAAAGACTGCTTTCAGAACATGTTACGGTCATTACGAGTTTATGGTCATGCCATTTGGTTTAACTAATGCACCAGCTGTGTTCATGGACCTTATGAACCGAGTGTGTGGACCATACCTTGACAAGTTTGTCATTGTTTTCATTGATGACATACTTATTTACTCAAAGAAGGACCAAGAACACGGTGAACATTTGAGAAAGGTGTTAGAAGTATTGAGGAAGGAAGAATTGTACGCTAAATTTTCAAAGTGTGCATTTTGGTTGGAAGAAGTTCAATTCCTCGGTCACATAGTGAACAAAAAAGGTATTAAGGTGGATCCGGCAAAGATAGAAACTGTTGAAAAGTGGGAAACCCCAAAAACTCCGAAACACATACGCCAGTTTTTAGGACTAGCTGGTTACTACAGAAGGTTCATCCAAGACTTTTCCAGAATAGCAAAACCCTTGACTGCATTAACGCATAAAGGGAAGAAATTTGAATGGAAGGATGAACAAGAGAAAGCGTTTCAGTTATTGAAGAAAAAGCTAACTACGGCACTTATATTGTCATTGCCTGAAGGGAATGATGATTTTGTGATTTATTGTGACGCATCAAAGCAAGGTCTCGGTTGTGTATTAATGCAACGAACGAAGGTGATTGCTTATGCGTCTAGAAAATTGAAGATTCACGAATAAAATTATACGACGCATGATTTGGAATTAGGCGCGGTTGTTTTTGCATTAAAGACTTGGAGGCACTACTTATATGGGGTCAAAAGTATTATATATACCGACCACAAAAGTCTTCAACACATATTTAATCAGAAACAACTGAATATGAGGCAGCGTAGGTGGATTGAATTATTGAATGATTACTACTTTGAGATTCGTTACCACCCGGGGAAGGCAAATGTGGTAGCCGATGCCTTGAGCAGGAAGGACAGAGAACCCATTCGAGTAAAATCTATGAATATAATGATTCATAATAACCTTACTACTCAAATAAAGGAGGCGCAACAAGGAGTTTTAAAAGAGGGAAATTTAAAGGATGAAATACCCAAAGGATCGGAGAAGCATCTTAATATTCGGGAAGACGGAACCCGGTATAGGGCTGAAAGGATTTGGGTACCAAAATTTGGAGATATGAGAGAAATGGTACTTAGAGAAGCTCATAAAACCAGATACTCAATACATCCTGGAACGGGGAAGATGTACAAGGATCTCAAGAAACATTTTTGGTGGCCGGGTATGAAAGTCGATGTTGCTAAATACGTAGGAGAATGTTTAACGTGTTCTAAGGTCAAAGCTGAGCATCAAAAACCATCAGGTCTACTTCAACAACCCGAAATCCCGGAATGAAAATTGGAAAACATTACCATGGATTTCATCACTAAATTGCCAAGGACTGCAAGTGGTTTTGATACTATTTGGGTAATAGTTGATCGTCTCACCAAATCAGCACACTTCCTGCCAATAAGAGAAGATGACAAGATGGAGAAGTTAGCACGACTGTATTTGAAGGAAGTCGTCTCCAGACATGGAATACCAATCTCTATTATCTCTGATAGGGATGGCAGATTTATTTCAAGATTCTGGCAGACATTACAGCAAGCATTAGGAACTCGTCTAGACATGAGTACTGCCTATCATCCACAAACTGATGGGCAGAGCAAAAGGACGATACAAACGCTTGAAGACATGCTACAAGCATGTGTTATTGATTTTGGAAACAGTTGGGATCGACATCTACCGTTAGCAGAATTTTCCTACAACAACAGCTACCATTCAAGCATTGAGATGGTGCCGTTTGAAGCACTTTATGGTAGAAAGTGCAGGTCTCCTATTTGTTGGAGTGAAGTGGGGGATAGACAGATTTCGGGTCCGGAGATTATACAAGAAACTACCGAGAAGATCATCCAAATTCAACAACGGTTGAAAACCGCCCAAAGTCGACAAAAGAGCTACGCTGACATTAAAAGAAAAGATATAGAATTTGAAATTGGAGAGATGGTCATGCTTAAAGTTTCACCTTGGAAAGGCGTTGTTCGATTTGGTAAACGAGGGAAATTAAATCCAAGGTATATTGGACCATTCAAGATTATTGATCGTGTCGGACCAGTAGCTTACCGACTTGAGTTACCTCAACAACTCGCGGATGTACATAACACTTTCCACGTCTCGAATTTGAAGAAATGTTTTGCTAAAGAAGATCTCACTATTCCGTTAGATGAAATCCAAATCAACGAAAAACTCCAATTCATCGAAGAACCCGTCGAAATAATGGATCGTGAGGTTAAAAGACTTAAGCAAAACAAGATACCAATTGTTAAGGTTCGATGGAATGCTCGTAGAGGACCCGAGTTCACCTGGGAGCGTGAAGATCAGATGAAGAAGAAATACCCGCATCTATTTCCAGAAGATTCGTCAACACCTTCAACAGCTTAAAATTTCGGGACGAAATTTATTTAACGGGTAGGTACTGTAGTGACCCGAACTTTTCCATGTTTATATATATTAATTGAGATTGATATTTACATGATTAAATGTTTCCAACATGTTAAGCAATCAAACTTGTTAAGACTTGATTAATTGAAATATGTTTCATATAGACAATTGACCACCCAAGTTGACCGGCGATTCACGAACGTTAAAACTTGTAAAAACGACATGACGATATATATATGGATATACATATGGTTAACATGAGATTATGATAAGTAAGTATCTCCATAAGTATATTAACAATGAGTTATATACATATAAACAAGACTACTAACTTAAGGATTTTGAAACGAGACATACATGTAACGATTATCGTTGTAACGACATTTAAATGTATATATATCATATTAAGATATATTAATATATCATAATATCATGATAATATAATAATTTAACATCTCATTAGATATAATAAATAATGGGTTAACAACATTAATTGAGATCGTTAACTTAAAGGTTTCAAAACAACACTTACATGTAACGACTAACGATGACTTAACGACTCAGTTAAAATGTATATACATGTAGTGTATTTAGATGTATAAAATACTTTTGGAAGACTTCAAGACATATATCAAAACACTCATACCTAACGAAAATGGTTACAGTTACTTTCCCATTCTTTTCTTTCATCAAGAATTCTAGTCGTATTCTTACCCGTATTATACACAGCTTCAAAACGTACTTACTATGGGTATATACCAATAGGAACTAGCATGGGATTCCACTCTTGATTATGTCATGTATGACTAATCAATTTTAACTTCTACCATGAGCTAGTCAACTAACTAGAACTCCTTTTAACCCCACTCACCACTCACCAATTACCACTCATCATTCACTCCATTTCACTTCCAGTTCTCTTTCTAATTCTCTCTCAACACACACACACACACTATTATGAACGTATTTTTCCAGTAGTTAATCATCATTTTCATCAAAAATCACTTCAAGAATCAAGCTATAATCATCATAGGAAGAACACTTCAAGAACACTTCAAAAATCCCTTCAAGTTTACTAATTTACTTCCAAGCTTTCTAATCCATTCCAAGTAATCATCTAAGATCAAGAAACCTTTGTTATATACAGTAGGTTATCTTTCTTATTCAAGGTAATATTCATATTCAAACTTTGATTCAATTTCTATAACTATAAACTATCTTAATTCGAGTAAAAATCTTACTTGAACTTGTTTTTGTGTCATGATCCTACTTCAAGAACTTTCAAGCCATCCAAGATCCTTTGAAGCTAGATCATTTCTTGTCACTTCCAGTAGGTTTACCTACTAAACTTGAGGTAGTAATGATGTTCATAACATCATTCGATTCATATATATAAAACTATCTTATTCGAAGGTTTAAACTCGTAATCACTTGAACATAGTTTAGTTAATTCTAAACTTGTTCGCAAACAAAAGTTAATCCTTCTAACTTGACTTTTAAAATTAACTACACAAATGTTCTATATCTATATGATATGCTAACTTAATGATTTAAAACCTGGAAACACGAAAAACACCGTAAAACCGGATTTACGCCGTCGTAGTAACACCGCGGGCTGTTTTGGGTTAGTTAATTAAAAACTATGATAAACTTTGATTTAAAAGTTTTTATTCTGAGAAAATGATTTTTATTATGAACATGAAACTATATCCAAAAATTATGGTTAAACTCAAAGTGGAAGTATGTTTTCTAAAATGGTCATCTAGACGTCGTTCTTTCGACTGAAATGATTACCTTTACAAAAACGACTTGTAACTTATTTTTCCGACTATAAACATATACTTTTTCTGTTTAGATTCATAAAATAGAGTTCAATATGAAACCATAGCAATTTGATTCACTCAAAACGGATTTAAAATGAAGAAGTTATGGGTAAAACAAGATTGGATAATTTTTCTCATTTTAGCTACGTGAAAATTGGTAACAAATCTATTCCAACCATAACTTAATCAACTTGTATTGTATATTATGTAATCTTGAGATACCATAGACACGTATACAATGTTTCGACCTATCATGTCGACACATCTATATATATTTCGGAACAACCATAGACACTCTATATGTGAATGTTGGAGTTAGCTATACAGGGTTGAGGTTGATTCCAAAATATATATAGTTTGAGTTGTGATCAATACTGAGATACGTATACACTGGGTCGTGGATTGATTCAAGATAATATTTATCGATTTATTTCTGTACATCTAACTGTGGACAACTAGTTGTAGGTTACTAACGAGGACAGCTGACTTAATAAACTTAAAACATCAAAATATATTAAAAGTGTTGTAAATATATTTTGAACATACTTTAATATATATGTATATATTGTTATAGGTTCGTGAATCAACAGTGGCCAAGTCTTACTTCTCGACGAAGTAAAAATCTGTGAAAGTGAGTTATAGTCCCACTTTTAAAATCTAATATTTTTGGGATGAGAATACATGCAGGTTTTATAAATGATTTACAAAATAGACACAAGTACGTGAAACTACATTCTATGGTTGAATTATCGAAATCGAATATGCCCCTTTTTATTAAGTCTGGTAATCTAAGAATTAGGGAACAGTCACCCTAATTGACGCGAATCCTAAAGATAGATCTATTGGGCCTAACAAGCCCCATCCAAAGTACCGGATGCTTTAGTACTTCGAAATTTATATCATATCCGAAGGGTGTCCCGGAATGATGGGGATATTCTTATATATGCATCTTGTTAATGTCGGTTACCAGGTGTTCACCATATGAATGATTTTTATCTCTATGTATGGGATGTGTAATGAAATAGGAAATCTTGTGGTCTATTGTTACGATTTGATATATATAGGTTAAACCTATAACTCACCAACATTTTTGTTGACGTTTAAAGCATGTTTATTCTCAGGTGAATATTAAGAGCTTTCGCTGTTGTATACTAAAATAAGGACAAGATTTGGAGTCCATGTTTGTATGATATTGTGTAAAAACTGCATTCAAGAAACTGATTTCGATGTAACATATTTGTATTGTAAACCATTATGTAATGGTCATGTGTAAATAGGATATTTTAGATTATCATTATTTGATAATCTACGTAAAGCTTTTTAAACCTTTATTGATGAAATAAAGGTTATGGTTTGTTTTAAAATGAATGCAGTCTTTGAAAAATGTCTCATATAGAGGTCAAAACCTCGCAACGAAATCAATTAATATGGAACGTTTTTAATCAATAAGAACGTGACATTTCACCTAGTGGGCCATTTTTACTTAATGTCCAATTGCTTGTGGCCCGAATGCCCGATCGAAACCCGAAACGCGAAAACGCGACTACGCGATTAATTATTCGGAGAGATAACAAATACGCGATGAAAAATATATATAAACACTATATAAAAACATATGACATTAAAATATCATATTTAAAATAATTAGGATTTAAAAATCCCAAATGTTTGACCGTTGGTTTGAAAACCAAAATGATTCGCCGGATAGAATCCACGACACGTAGAAACGTACGATCTAAAATATGAATACGAATATTCATTTAACACATAATAATTAATATATTATTACTAATACAATAATATAGGTAATAGAAATGACGTGGCACGAATAACAATTAACGGACGTTAAATAATAAACGGTAAAAGATAACAAAAAAATTCGGGTCGTGACACCAAGTGTTACGGAAGGGTAGTAGGCGACGCCAACCGCGAGGTTGTGGAACGGGTAGTCATTATTAATTAATATGTAATTTGTTTGTTTGTTGTCCACCATATCATTAATATATGTGTAATGATATGTATTGTTTATGTTATTAATATATTTGAATTGTTTAGGTGTAAGAACAAACAAAAAACATTAATTAGACTTTAACAAACTGTACCCATCTATGAAGTTGATCCACCATCTGTAGAG
This sequence comes from Rutidosis leptorrhynchoides, assembly GCF_046630445.1. Lineage (NCBI taxonomy): Eukaryota > Viridiplantae > Streptophyta > Magnoliopsida > Asterales > Asteraceae > Rutidosis > Rutidosis leptorrhynchoides. The sequence goes on along the minus strand of NC_092334.1, from coordinate 141,263,230 downwards.
AAAATACTCGGAAGAAATTTACACTTCGGTGTAAGTTCGGAACCATATTTGTAGTACACCTTTACCAAGTTCTTTTTAACAATGTTAAGACAATGAGTTGATGGTGATCTTCTTTTCAAATTTAAAATTCTACCACTCAAATTGATGGTGATCTTTTTGAGACACGTGTTGTTGGTGATACTTCTATAGAACATGTTGTCAACACATGTGTTGAAGATAAACGTCTAAATCTTTGTCTCAAAATCAAAAAGATGTTTTTTGGTTTTCTTAGAGACAATAAAATGAAATATATATACTATAATCCGTAGCAACATAACTTGACAACCACCATGTGCGGTCAACGATTACTCTAACAAGGTGCTTCTAATTGAAGCTCGTATGATACACTGGATCATGAATGGTATACCTTTTGATGTCGGATACATCATGGTTAATCAGATGCAAGAAGTTAGGGAAAGCTTAAATGCTCCTTTACCTTCGGTATGATGATCAGATAGTTATTCTGAAATCTTGGCATCTCAGCATCGGGTTCGTATCGTATTCTTGAGAGGACTCATCTAGTCTCCTAGTTTTTTAATGTGTTCACTTATACTTTAGTTTATGCTTGTGTTTTTTAAGTTTCTTTATGTATTGTATTATCTATGTTTTAGATGTATTATCTTATGTATTATCTATGTTATAAATGTTTGTCGAAACAAATAATGAAAGTAATTTTATTGTCTTTATGATAACATCACGTTTGATAAAAGATAGAGCACATAAACAATGAATTATTAGTACACATATACAAATACAAACGCTTACATTTATCCTCTATTTAGACATGAATTTTTGTTATGTCCTTCTCCACCACAAACCCGACAGGTTGGACGTTTCCTTATTCTGTTTCCAAGTTCATCCATCTCATTTCTATAGTGTAACGATCGTATCCTACCCTTATGTGTTATCAATTTGTCTGGATTTTCCCTATTAATGGTGCTTGAGTGTCCACAATAAATAACGTCTCGAAGTGAAGCAAATTTACCCTTATACTAATTTGCTCACCTTTTTGTTCGGAACATGCCGCTCACAAGAGTCTTTGGATCAAATCTCGATGTCCATAAGCATCAATGACATGAGAGCAAGAAATTCTTTGATTCTGCCATCTTCCACATGAACACTTTCCTGCAACAATTTTCAGAGTGAAATCATTGCCTCCATCTCCTATTCTTGCTCTGATTGTATGAACATTATACACACCTTGTTCGACATCATAGACTGTTATAGTATGGCTCGGTGCCCTTTTTCATGAAAATGATATAGTTTCTAATATTTTCTAGTTAACGGTGCATTCCATTCCCTTGCATAATCATATTTCTCGATGAAGGGTTTTCTAGTGTAATCAAAAGTGTATTCGATACATGCTTTGATTGGCAGCAACCGAGCATAACGCAATATGTTATTAAGTGACTCAGCTATGTTTCTCGTAAGGTTACCCCAATGACGATGGTCTTTATCTCTTAACAGAGACCACATTTTTGGATAGATGTCCTTTAAATACTGCCAGCTTCTGTTTTAAAACATTTAATCTTTCCAATTGCCCAATGACAAATGGTGCTTTGTGTGATGCTCCGTACAAAACCATCGTGTACGAATCATCAACAACAGGATCATTACAAGGTTAAGTACTATATGCTGTAATAAAAGAAGTTGCATTCACGATAGAAAGATGACATCATAATCGACATCAAATGTTTTACACCAACAGTATGCTTCTACGAATAGCAAGCATGAATAAATGTATGTGACCCTTAGGTCGTTATAAAACATAGTTTCAAATGTATTAAAGTTTGATTGCAAGATAAATAGTTCATGCGGTGATAACACTAGAGCAGCGGGTGTCTACGGCAAGACTAGTACACAACGGAAGCAAACCTTAAGCACCTGAGAAAAACATGCTTAAAAACTGTGATGACCCGGGAATTTCCGACCAAATTTAAACTTAATCTAGATATGAACTCGACACGATAAGCAAAGTCTGTAATATTGAGTCATAAAAAAAATTTGGAACTGTTTACATTGATGCATTTACCCTTTGACTATTTTCGACGATTCACGAACCATTGTGTATAACAAAATATGTAAGTATATATACATAGTTATAAATATAAGTATATATATAATATTTTTTATTAATAAAATACCTTTAGACAATTAGAAGTAAAAATTTAAAATAATAAATAGAATAATTCTATTAATATTAAAATGAATATATATATATATATATATATATATATATATATATATATATATATATATATATATATATATATATATATATATATATATATAAAGGATATTGTATATAAACATATATATATATATATATATATATATATATATATATATATATATATATATATATATATATATATATATGCGAATACTATGCATAAGTAAAATTATGTATAATGTAATATACATAAAATGCATAAATAATAAATAATTAATTTATGTTATCATATAATTTTGATAATTAAATTTAATTGCAAATGTAAATATAGTTGTTATGTTAACGATACTTTTATTGTAAATAATAATGTTAATATTTGTATTACTGATAATAATTATTTTTAATATAAATATATATATATATATATATATATATATATATATATATATATATATATATATATATATATATATATATATATATATGAATATGTAAAAGTTGTTATGTACAAGTATGAGTAATATTATTGATATTATTATCATTATTATTATAACGACCCGAATTTTTCCGATCATTTTATACCTATGAGATTAATATTTACATAAATTAAACCTTACCAACATGATAAGTAATCTAAATTGTTGAGATTTATGTTTTTAAAAAGAGTTTTACACAACGTTTGACCGTCCAATTTGACCGATGATATCACGAACTATATAACAAACGATAATTATACGTTTATGTATATATATGTATTTATATATATTTAACATGATATAAGAATGGTTTAACATCTTATTGTGTACTAATAACAATAAGTTATAAGTATACTTTGAGACTACTAACTTAAGTTTTCAAAATGATAACTATACGTAACGTTATTTGACATATATACCTTTAACCTATAATACTTATACAAGTATCGTATAAATATGTATTTAATCACTTTTAAAGGGCTTATATACATAAAACAATATAAGTATATTTACAAAAGATAGCTATATTTGAATTCTCGTTCCGTTTCCTCAAAATTTCTACATGTATACCTAGAGTATATGTACTCGTATCATACCCAGCTCCTATACATATTTACTATTAGTATATACACATCACAATCACTTTATTAGTAGCCATGAGTCATCCAATTTTGGATCTTAGCATGCATGATTAATCAATTTGGCATATTACAAGACTTTTGCACAATATTACAAATTTATACATCTTTTCACCACCATTTATACTCCATTCCAATTTCATTTTTACTACACATTTTCTCTAACCAAAAACACACTCTTAGGAACCTTAAGTGTTATTCACAATCTCAGCAAATAACCATGAAGATCTAGCTTCAAAAACAAGCCTTAATCATCATAATAAATTCCTTACAAGAAAACTTCAATAATCCTTCCAAAAATACAAGTTTACTTCCAACCTTTTGATCCAACTCCACCACTCTTTTGGTTCTAATATTTTTCTCATCTTTTACAGTAACTTTGTCCAAGTAACTTGAGGTAGTAACCTTGTTCATAACCTTATTCGATTCATATTTATATAGCTATCTTATTTTGTGTTGTAAAATTTTAATAACAAGAACATAGTTTGAATGATTTCAAACTTGTTTGCAAACTAAATAGATCCTTCTAACTTAACTTTTAAAACACTTCAAGACCTGTAATATATCATAATGATATGCTAACTTAACAAGATATAACTTGGTTTTACAAAGAACATCTTAAAAACTGAATCTACGTCGTCGGAGTGCAACCGGGGGCTGTTTTGGGTTGGATAATTAAAAACCATCTTAAGCTTTGAATTGGAAGTTTATATTCTGGAAAAATGATATTTCTTATGAATATGTTAACACATAAAAATTTCATGGTTTAACTCAAAGTGTAAGTATTTTTAGAAAAATGATCATTAAATGTTGTTTTTATGATGGAAAATGATCACTTTCATAAGTTTCACCAAAGTTTGACCTATAACCTGTGATTTCGAATACAACCTAAGGTATTTTCAGTTCATATTCTTAAAATTTGACTCGATCCAAGGAAATGGCAAGTTGAACCAACAAAAACGGAGTTGTAATGAAGAAACTACGACTAAAACAAGATCGGGTATCCGAAGCTAGTTTAGCTACGAAAATATTTGGAGAAAAATTAAATTAATCATATATTTCTAATTAATATGATATTTCATATATATTTACTTATGATTTGATTTTATATATTTCAGGACCACCCGTAAACAACACGAGAAGATTAATCATAAGATCTCATGATTGTACGCAACACGTCATTTGACAACACGGTACTTTATGTACGCAACACGTCACTTGACAACATGGTACCATGGGTCGAGATTAATTCTGATCAATACGAATACGATGGGGTCTTTATTTATTTTATTTAAGCAACTAATTGTGGACCACTAACATCAGACTGCTAACTACGGACTAAGAAAATATTAAAAGTATTAAAAGTATATATATATATATATATATATATATATATATATATATATATATATATATATATATATATATATAACGATTACTTAAAAAGAAAATATGTTGATATATTATATATATGGTTAGGTTCGTGATATCTATCGGAGACCAAGTCGTGATAAATACCTTCAAGGCAAAAGTGAGTATATAGTCCCACTTTTAAACTCTAAATATTTCGGGATGAGAATACATGCATTTTATGATTTACGTTATGGACACAAGTGATTAAAAATATATATTCTACGTTGAGTTGTACCACTGGCATACTTCCCTGTAACTTGGTAACTATTATTTACATGAGGTATTGTAAATGCGAATCCTATTGATAGATCTATCGGGCCTGACAACCCCAACCGGACTGGACGACCAGTATTCAACGGTTGCACAGTACTTCGTTTCGGTAACTACACTTGGTACGGTGTAGTAAGATTTCATAATTGTGACGACCCCGTCAAAACACTTAACGGATCCGTTAGTTGGTCCCACAGATTGATCGGACTTAAATGAATTAAATAAACAAAGTTGCATTCTTTTATCTCAAAAGTTTCCCAAAAAGGAAACAAACCAAATTAAGTAGTTTAAAAACAACCAACCATAGTATTAAACCAAAAGTTGACACAAAACCTTGCCAACAAACTCACAATTTAAATTATCCAAAAATAGAATGCAAGCTTAAGTTTCATAAAATGTTTCATAAAATCTGCCCAAATGCATGCAGACTCTTCTAAACATAGCGGAAGCATCACAAACTCAAGTACCTGTGAAAACATGCAAGTAAACTGTCAACACAAAGGTTGAGTGAATTATAGGTTTAAATAAATAAGTAAACTTTAGACCACAAGATTTAAAAATGTTAGAAAACATTAAACATTATTCCATTATCAATGAGCCACCTGGTAACCACTTAACCCTTTATTTACCCTTGCTAAACACAATAAAAATATACACTTGGACAGTGTATCTACAACAAATTACGAAGTACTAAACATTCCGATTATAAATTGCTAGTGCGACTAGCTCGAAATGGGGTTGTCAAACCCGATAGATCTATCCATAGGATTCGCGTTCACCAGTAGAAACCAATGATTACAGTTACCAGACTAGGGAATATTTTTGTCCAACTCACAATGAATAATTAAATTTAACTGTTACTTGTGTCTAAACATAAATAAAATGCATGAAATCACATCCCAAAAATATACTTTGAAAAGTATGTAAAAACGGGACTATAACTCACCTTAAAAGCAACTGAAGAAACCACACAAACAAGCGAACAGCAAATAGAATAAAGTGATCAGGAACGATCACAACGCCGACCTATAAATAAAGCAGGTCGATATAAATAACTAACTTAGGTCAAGTCTTAGTATGATAGCTATTGTACATGTTGCAATTAGACATAGAACAATACTCGGCAAACATCAGTTTGAATGGAACAGTGTACGGACACATACTTTCTATTTATAGAAAGTTTCTATTTTTAGCAGGTTTCCATTTTTGGAAAGTTTCTATTTTTGGAAAGTTTCTATTTTAGGAAAGTTTCTATTTTTGGAAAGTTTCTATTTTTGGAAAGTTTCCAAATTTAGAAAGCTCTATTTTTAGAAAGTTTTTAAGTTAGGAAAGTTTCCTTATTTAGAAAGTCAACAAAAGTCAACTGAAAGTCAAAGTCAACCGAAAGTCAACTCAAAAGTCAAACTTGGTCAAACATAGTCAACGTTAATTTGAAAAGTGTAAGTTATAATAATAACATAAGTTATAATGTTTATTAAAGTTAAAAGTGTATAATTATGTCATAACATAAGTTTAATTAAATAAAATGAATTATTAAAGTTAATATAAGTTGAAATGATATAATTAATATAACATAAGTATTTAATTAATTAATTAAATATTAGTCATAATATAAATATTATTAATTAATAATAAATTTTAAATAATATCATAAGTATTATTAATTAATAATGAATTATTAATCATATCATAAGTTTCTAAATATAATTATTAAATCATAAGTATTTAATAATTAAATCATAATTAAATAATAATTAAGTCTTATAATAATTAAATAATTATTTAATCTTCATTATAAGTCTTATAATAATATTCTTATAAAATAAATTTAATACTTATCATAAGTATTTTCCATTAGTAATAAAAGTGTCATTAATCATAAGTTAAATTAAAATGTTAATTAAATCATAAATAATAATTAAATGATATAATAAATATTTATATCATAAGTCTTAAATAATAATAATTACCTCTTTTATCATAAGTAATTAATTAATAATGAAAGCCATAAATTTTATCATAAGTTTAATCATTAACCATAAGTTTTTAATTCAAAAGTTCATCGGGTCGTATTTTGAGCCCCGGGTGTCGATTTCTGGCAAGCCTTATATGCATCTCGGCCTATCCAAACCACCCGACACAATGGTGTACTCAAGAACACTCCAAGAACAGTACCTAGGTCGTGGTAATCAGTAATGACACCACTTGGGACTTCAATTTACTCAAAACAGTGATTTAGGCACAACGGGTGAACCGTGGCTCGGATTTAGGTGACCCGAACATGAAAATTCGTCCCACCATCAGTCCTAACCAAATGACACACCCTAAAGACACCAAAGATGGTCACAAAGTCGGACCCAACCTGGTTCTTGTCCATAACACAATTCAATTTTAACAAAAAGTAATTTGATCATAACTAGGGCTCCAGGAATCGAAACGACATGAATCCGGAGTCTAAAATTAATGTCTTGATGAGAGGAACTCATCTAGATAGTTTATTTTAACTTTTATATCAGTCACAAACCCAGAAATCACGAAATAGCTTCTGTCCAGAAATTTACAAACCGAAAACATGCAATTTTTAGTACATATATGCATACAAACACCATTACAATAATCCACAAACATCATACTATCAATTAAACATCAAAATACAGTAAATAAATGAAAAATAGAAAATTCTAGGGTTAGGGTTTATACCCTAATCGAGAAACGATTGATGTTATCGCGTAGAGGAGATTGTGTAGAATCCGATTATGCAAACGATCAAGTAATACAAGCCTTTGATGATTAGAAAATGGTGATGATGATGATGATGCTTGTGGGGGTCGGCCGAAAAAAGAGAGGAAAGGGAGAGGGGAGAGCAAGAGTGATTAGGTTAGAATGAAAAATGAAGTGAAATTAGGAGTTTGGGATACAAGTTTACAAAAATTGCACAAAGCACCCCTCCCCTAAAGGGGTTCGGCCGAGATTTGCATGGGGGTGGGCCCCATTGGTCCAATTTTGATAAATGTTAATTTCCTGATGGCCCGAAAGCCCGAACGAGTCCCGAAACGCGAAAACGCACTTACGCGATTAAAAATTCGGAAAGATAACAAACGCGCGACGAAATATAAATATAAATACACTATATAATAATATGATCTTAAAATATCATATTTAAAATATTTAGGATTTAAATATCCCAAAAACGCATCCGTTGGTTTGAAAACCAAAAAGATTCACCGGATGGAAATCCGCGAGACGTAGAAACGTATAAATTAAAATATGAATACAAATATTCACATAACACATAATAATTAATATATATATATATATATATATATATATATATATATATATATATATATATATATATATATATATATATATATATATATATATTATTACAAATAATAATATAGGTCATAGAAATGACGTGGCACACTAACAGTTAACGGTCGTTAAATAATTAACTGAAAAAGATAACGGAAAAAGTAGGGTCGTGACAGTACCTTCCCGTTACGGAAATTTCGTCCCGAAATTTAAGCAGGCGCAGGGGTTGACTCGGCATCTGAGAACAAATGCGGGTATTTCTGCTTCATCTGGTCTTCACGCTCCCAAGTGAACTCGGGACCGCGTCTAGCGTTCCATCTGACCCGAACAATAGGAATTCTGCTCTGTTTAAGAGTCTTAACCTCTCGATCCATGATTTCAACAGGCTCCTCAATAAAATGCAATTGCTTATCAACTTGAAGTTCCTCCAAAGGAATAGTCTGATCAAATTCAGCCAAGCACTTCTTTAAATTCGAAATATGGAAAACATCATGAACAGCACTGAGTTCTTGTGGCAATTTCAAACGATAAGCCACCGGTCCAACTCTTTCAATAATCTCAAAAGGTCCCACGAAACGAGGACTTAACTTCCCTCTTTTACCAAAACGGATTACACCCTTCCAAGGCGAAACCTTTAACATAACACGATCACCAACTTGAAATTCAACATCTTTCCTTCCCTTATCGGCATAACTCTTTTGCCGACTTCTAGCAGTTCTCAACCTTTCTTTAATTTGTACAATCTTCTCAGTAGTCTCGTGAATAATCTCTGGACCTGTAAGTTGAGCATCCCCAACCTCATTCCAACAAATAGGAGACCTACATTTCCTACCGTACAAAGCTTCAAACGGTGCGGCTTTAATACTTGCGTGGTAACTGTTGTTATAAGAAAACTCAGCTAGCGGCAAATATTTATCCCACCCATTTCCAAAATCAATGACGCACGCTCGCAACATATCTTCTAATGTCTGAATGGTCATTTCACTTTGACCATCCGTTTGAGGGTGATAAGCGGTGCTCATATCCAACCTAGTACCCAAGGCTTCCTGTAAAGATCGCCAAAACCTCGACACAAATCGACTGTCTCGGTCGGAAATAATGGAAACATGAACACAATGCCTAGAAATAATCTCTTTCAAATACAAACGGGTGAGTTTCTCCATCGAATCTGTTTCCCTAATCGGCAAAAAGTGAGCCGACTTAGTGAGTCGATCTACAATCACCCAAATCGCATCATAGCCACCCGAAACTCTTGGTAACTTAGTAATAAAATCCATAGTGATACCTTCCCACTTCCACTCGGGAATTTCTGGTTGCACCAAAAGTCCAGACGGTTTTTGATGTTCAGCTTTGACCTTAGCACAGGTCAAACACTTAGTCACATACTTAGCCACATCACCTTTCAAATTATGCCACCAATACAGCTCCTTAAGATCCTGATACATCTTTCCTGAACCAGGATGAATAGAGTATCTAGACCTATGAGCCTCATCCAAAACAAGTTGTCGAAGACCTCCAAATTTCGGAACCCAAAGACGTCCCGCAAAATACCTAGTACCATCAGCTCGTACTTCAAACTTCTTAGCTACCTTTTCTACATTCTCCTTCACGAAATTCTCCTCCTTTAAGGCTTCTTGTTGTGCCTCAAGAATCTGCCTTGCGAGGTTTGATCTAACTATCATATTCAAGGCCCTAACCCTGCGAGGTTCAGTCCTTTCTTTACGACTCAATGCATCAGCCACAACATTGGCCTTACCCGAGTGATACAAAAGGTCACAATTATAATCATTCAACGTCTCAATCCATCTTCGTTGTCTCATGTTCAACTGTTTCTGATCGAGGATATGTTGAAGACTCTTGTGATCGGTGTACACAGTACTCTTGACACCATAAAGATAGTGTCTCCAAATTTTAAGCGCAAAAACAACAGCCGCCAACTCTAAATCATGAGTTGTATAGTTCTGTTCGTGAATCTTCAACTGTCGTGACGCATATGCAATAACCTTCTTTCGTTGCATCAAAACGCAACCATAGCCTTGTCGCGATGCATCACAATAAACAACAAAATCATCATTACCCTCCGGTAGTGACAAAATAGGAGCGGTAGTCAACTTCTTCTTTAAAATCTGAAAAGCATTCTCTTGTTCATCCTTCCACTCATACTTCTTCCCCTTATGCGTTAAAGCAGTCAGAGGTTTTGCAATACGAGAGAAATCCTGAATGAACCTTCGATAGTAACCTGCCAACCCTAAGAACTGACAAATCTGAGTAGGAGTTTTCGGGGTTTCCCACTTTTCAATCGCCTCAATTTTAGCAGGATCAACTTGTATTCCCTGTTTACTAACAATATGACCAAGGAACTGAACTTCTCTTAACCAAAAAGCACACTTAGAGAACTTAGCGTACAACTCTTCTTTCTTTAACAAATCAAGCACTAACCTCAAGTGTTCTTCGTGCTCTTCATCACTCTTAGAATAGATAAGGATGTCGTCGATGAAAACAATAACGAACTTGTCCAGATAGGGTCTACACACACGATTCATGAGGTCCATGAACACAGCAGGTGAATTTGTCAATCCGAACGGCATAACAAGAAATTCAAAGTGATCGTAACGGGTGCGAAAAGCAGTTTTCGAAACATCAGATTCTTTAACACGCAACTGATGATAGCCAGAACGAAGATCAATTTTTGAATAAACAGACGAACCCTGAAGTTGATCGAACAGATCATCAATTCTCGGAAGAGGATAACGATTTTTAACAGTGAGCTTATTCAGTTCACGGTAATCAATGCATAAACGAAAGGAACCATCTTTCTTCTTAACAAACAGAACGGGAGCTCCCCAAGGGGACGAACTAGGACGAATAAAACCTTTGTCTAACAACTCACGAAGTTGACTCGACAATTCTTGAAGTTTGGAAGGCGCAAGACGATAAGGAGCACGTGCTATAGGAGCAGCGCCCGAAACAAGATCAATTTGAAATTCTACAGCGCGTTGCGGCGGAAGGCCAGGTAAGTCATCGGGAAACACCTCGGGAAAATCCCTAACAATGTGAACGCCATCAACGTTTTTACTTCCTTACTAGGATCAACAACATGAGCAAGAATAGCATGACAGCCTTTGCGGAGATGTTTACGAACTTTCATACAGCTAATAAGGTTTAACTGTGTGCATTTCTTATCTCCAAAGACCATCAGTGGCTCTCCAATCACATCAGTAATACGAATAGCCTTATCATAACACACGATCTCAGCACGGTTCACAGACAACCAATCCATACCAATAACAATATCAAAACTACCAAGTTCAATCGGTATCAAATCTATCTCGAAATCCCTACCACCCAGATTAATGTTACATTTACGATGTACAGTCTTAGCAGTAAGTTCCTTACCATTAGCTACTTCAACAACATAAGTATTGTCTAAGAGAGTTAACGGCGTTTTGATTCTCGGACTTAATTTACTCGACACGAAACTTAAATCAGCCCCTGAATCAAATAACACATAAACTGATAAATCGTTGATTGAGAATGTACCAGTAACAAGCTTAGGATCTTCCTCCGCATCCTTAGCATTAATGTTGAACGCTCGGCCGCGTGCAGTCTCTGCAGTCTTCTTGTTGGGACAAGCATCTCGGAAATGCCCCAGCTTTCCACACTCATAACAAACCCTTGGATTACCTACATTATTCGGTTTCCCATTACCATTTCCGTTACCACCTCTATTACCAACATTATTATTATTACCACCAGTCGCGGGAGTAGCAGCCCCCGGCAAAAGCACTGTACAATCTTTAGCAATGTGCCCTTGCTTAGAGCACCTCTTACAAGTAACTGTGCAGTAACCATCATGAGCTTTATAGCAACGAGGACACACACGCTGATTTCTGTTATTAGCACCTGAGGTATCCTGTTTCTTCTGCTGATTTTGGTTTTGATTGCGGTTGTTATCCCACTTTCGTTTCCCATTATCAGCCTTCTTGACAACCTCCTCACTACTTTCAACAACTGTAGTCTTGCTTCTTCTCAACACCTTGTCATTAAGTTTGTGGGCCATAGACATAACCGCCTCAATAGTCTGGGGTTCACTAGACTCAACCCCGTGTTCAATCTTCTCGGACAATCCATCAATGTAAGCCTCAATTTTGCGGTCCTCATCCGCATAAACCCTAGGACACAGCAAAGTTAACTCGAAAAACCTTCGTTCATAGGCATCTAACTCGGTGCCATGCATTTTCAAATTCTTGAGCTCAACCTCTAGCTTCTTAAGCTCACCCCGAGGTCTATAGCGGGTGATCAATCTTTCCTTAAAATCATTCCAGGCCAAACCATAAGCTACATCGCTTCCCAAACTACTAACCAGATTATTCCACCATGTCAAGGCACTATCCTTGAGAGTGCAACTAGCAAAACTAACTTTGTCCTCTTCACGGACCCGACTGACCCTGAAAATAGATTCGATTTTATCGAACCAACGAGTAAGCCCTATTGGTCCTTCCGTACCACTGAATTCTTGGGGTCGACCAGCCATAAAAGTTTTGTGGGAGCATCCCACGTTGTTGTTCACATTGGCGTTAACATTAGCGTTTGCTGCCATAGCAGCAGCAATTCCTTCATTGATCAGGCGTTGCATACGCGCTTCAGTGGACTCTCTTGGAGGCATGATCTTCAAAATAGAATAACACATCGTTAGTACCAAGAATAATACTAGTGTCATAAAGGAATAGATCAAAACACGAAAAGACTAACCATTAAGATATTAGTCAACTAACACTATGAGTAATAACATGACAGTTATGATTGTTATAGAAATAACCATCACATGCATACATATTTTATGATAACATCATACAACATACATAGCACCTAACATACATGAACATATATTACGCATAATATAACATGCCAAGAGCCACAACATCAGAAATAAAACATGATAATGATAATAGATGTCATAAAAATAACCATCCATACATAATGAAAAGTATCCCATAACAAAAGCTTAATAAAATCCTCGGCAAAACGTCGTACATAACCGAAAATGTATGTATAAAAAGGACATTAAGTCTGATGAAATAGATAATCAATATGAATAATCACATCACATTCGCTTAGAGCGGGTGTGATAAGCTGGTCCAGCATGAGTCTCAGCAGGATCCTCATACTTACGCAACTTCCCTTTCACAACATCCAACTCTTCCTTCAACACACGAACAGTGCTCTCGAGAGCCTCGAACTTAGCATTAACTTCTCGATCACGCTTACGGTTCGCATCCTCAACCCTATGCTTGAAAGTGATAAAGTTACCCATGTCAGCACGGATCTCGTCCATAACTTCATTATGTGGCAAGGTGCACAAACAATCACTAAGGGCGTTAATACGTGTCACCTCATTATAAGCCCGGTTCATATGGGTAATGGTAGAAAAATAGTAATGAACAGGATCATCGATCTCCGGTTGATTAGCACGACGTCTAGCAGGAGACGGTGGAGCAGGAGCAGCAACATAGTTATCGCTCGAAGTCGACATCTGCAAACAGCAAAACCACAAACCACATACCAAAAAGATATAAAAGCTAATAATGTAACTTATACAAAATGAAATGCATATTAATGCTATAGCAAAAAGGTCGGGCTGTAGACTAGACTCTAATGCACCCTAATAACCACGGGTTGACCACATTAAGACCACCTAGTTCCCTACAACCAACGCTCTGATACCACATGTGACGACCCCGTCAAAACACTTAACGGATCCGTCAGTTGGTCCCACAGCTTGATCGAACTTAAATGAATTAATTAAACAAAGTTGCATTCTTTTATCTCAAAAGTTTCCCAAAAAGGAAACAAACCAAATTAAGTAGTTTAAAAACAACCAACCATAGTATTAAACCAAAAGTTGACACAAAACCTTGCCAACAAACCCACAATTTAAATTATCCAAAAATAGAATGCAAGCTTAAGTTTCATAAAATGTTTCATAAAATCTGCCCAAATGCATGCAGACTCTTCTAAACACAGCGGAAGCATCACAAAACTCAAGTATCTGTGAAAACATGCAAGTAAACTGTCAACACAAAGGTTGAGTGAATTATAGGTTTAAATAAATAAGTAAACTTTAGACCACAAGATTTAAAAATGTTAGAAAACATTAAACATTATTCCATTATCAATGAGCCAACTGGTAACCACTTAACCCTTTATTTACCCTTGCCAAACACAATAAAAATATACACTTGGACAGTGTATCTACAACAAATTACGAAGTACTAAACATTCCGATTATAAATTGCTAGCGCGACTAGCTCAAAATGGGGTTGTCAAACCCGATAGATCTATCCATAGGATTCGCGTTCACCAGTAGAAACCAATGATTACAGTTACCAGACTAGGGAATATTTTTGTCCAACTCACAATGAATAATTAAATTTAACTGTTACTTGTGTCTAAACGTAAATAAAATGCATGAAATCACATCCCAAAAATATACTTTGAAAAGTATGTAAAAACAGGACTATAACTCACCTTAAAAGCAACTGAAGAAACCACACAAACAAGCGAACAGCAAATAGAATAAAGTGATCAGGAACGATCACAACGCCGACCTATAAATAAAGCAGGTCGATATAAATAACTAACTTAGGTCAAGTTTTAGTATGATAGCTATTGTACATGTTGCAAGTAGACATTGAACAATACTCGGCAAGCATCAGTTTGACTGGAACAGCGTACGGACACATACTTTCTATTTATAGAAAGTTTCTATTTTTAGCAGGTTTCCATTTTTGGAAAGTTTCTATTTTTGGAAAGTTTCTATTTTAGGAAAGTTTCTATTTTTGGAAAGTTTCTATTTTTGGAAAGTTTCCAAATTTAGAAAGTTCTATTTTTAGAAAGTTTTTAAGTTAGGAAAGTTTCCTTATTTAGAAAGTCAACAAAAGTCAACTGAAAGTCAAAGTCAACCGAAAGTCAACTCAAAAGTCAAACTTGGTCAAACATAGTCAACGTTAATTTGAAAAGTGTAAGTTATAATAATAACATAAGTTATAATGTTTATTAAAGTTAAAAGTGTATAATTATGTCATAACATAAGTTTAATTAAATAAAATGAATTATTAAAGTTAATATAAGTTGAAATGATATAATTAATATAACATAAGTATTTAATTAATTAATTAAATATTAGTCATAATATAAATATTATTAATTAATAATAAATTTTAAATCATATCATAAGTATTATTAATTAATAATGAATTATTAATCATATCATAAGTTTCTAAATATAATTATTAAATCATAAGTATTTAATAATTAAATCATAATTAAATAATAATTAAGTCTTATAATAATTAAATAATTATTTAATATTCATTATAAGTCTTATAATAATATTCTTATAAAATAAATTTAATACTTATCATAAGTATTTTCCATTAGTAATAAAAGTGTCATTAATCATAAGTTAAATTAAAATGTTAATTAAATCATAAATAATAATTAAATGATATAATAAATATTTATATCATAAGTCTTAAATAATAATAATTACCTCTTTTATCATAAGTAATTAATTAATAATGAAAGCCATAAATTTTATCATAAGTTTAATCATTAACCATAAGTTTTTAATTCAAAAGTTCATCGGGTCGTATTTTGAGCCCCGGGTGTCGATTTCTGGCGAGCCTTATATGCATCTCTGCCTATCCAAACCACCCGACATAATGGTGTACTCAAGAATACTCCAAGAACATTCCCTAGGTCGTGGTAATCAGCAATGACACCACTTGGGACTTCAATTTACTCAAAACAGTGATTTAGGCACAACGGGTGAACCGTGGCTCGGATTTAGGTGACCCGAACATGAAAATTCGTCCCACCATCAGTCCTAACCAAATGACACACCCCAAAGACACCAAGGATGGTCACAAATTCGGACCCAAATTGGTTCTTGTCCATAACACAATTCAATTTTAATAAAAAGTAATTTGATCATAACTAGGGCTCCGGGAATCGAAACGACATGAATCCGGAGTCTAAAATTAATTTCTTGATGAGAGGAAATCATCTAGATAGTTTATTTTAACTTTTATGTCAGTCACAAACCCAGAAATCACGAAATAGCTGCTGTCCAGAAATTTACAAACCGAAAACATGCAATTTTGAGTACATCTATGCATACAAACACCATTACAATAATCCACAAACATCATACTATCAATTAAACATCAAAATACAGTAAATAAATGAAAAATAGAAAATTCTAGGGTTAGAGTTTATACCCTAATCGAGAAACGATTGATGTTATCGCGTAGAGGATATTGCGTAGAATCTGATTATGCAAACGATCAATTAATACAAGCCTTTGATGATTAGCAAATGGTGATGATGATGATGATGCTTGTGGGGGTCGGCCGAAAAAGAGAGGAAAGGGAGAGGGGAGAGCAAGAGTGATTAGGTTAGAATGAAAAATGAAGTGGAATTAGGAGTTTAGGATACAAGTTTACAAAAATTGCACAAAGCACCCCTCCCCTAAAGGGGTTCGGCCGAGATTTGCATGGGGGTGGGCCCCATTGGTCCAATTTTGATAAATGTTAATTTCCTGATGGCCCGAAAGCCCGAACGAGTCCCGAAACGCGAAAACGCACTTATGCGATTAAAAATTCGGAAAGATAACAAACGCGCGACGAAAAATAAATATAAATACACTATATAATAATATGATCTTAAAATATCCTATTTAAAATATTTAGGATTTAAATATCCCAAAAACGCGTCCGTTGGTTTGAAAACCAAAAAGATTCGCCGGATGGAAATCCGCAAGACGTAGAAACGTATAAATTAAAATATGAATACAAATATTCACATAACACATAATAATTAATATATATATATATATATATATATATATATATATATATATATATATATATATATATATATATATATATATATATATTACAAATAATAATATAGGTCATAGAAATGACATGGCACACTAACAGTTAACGGTCGTTAAATAATTAACTGAAAAAGATAACGGAAAAAGTAGGGTCGTGACAATAATAAAGGGAATATGCGACGTTGATTAAATGTTAAGTATGGTTATCAAGTGCTCAACAACTTAGAATATTTTTATTAATACGTTTATATATGAAATCTTGTGGTCTCTATTTATAACGCTGCCGGCATTAAACCTATATCTCACCAACTTTATGTTGACGTTTTAAGCATATTTATTCTTAGGTGATAACTAAAAGCTTCCGCTGCAACATGTTGAATTTAAGCAAGATCTTGAGTATGCATATTTGTGTCAAAAATAAAACTGCATATCGGAAGATTTGTAATGTAAAATATGTTGGAAGTCGTATTGTTATTATCACATGTAAAGTTTGTAAGTCTAAGATTATCGCTAAACGATAATCATTATTAAGTTGTTTAAACCTTGTATTTGTAATAAAAGCTATGGTTTGTATTGTAAAAACGAATGCATTTTTTGAAAAATGTCGCATATAGAGGTCAATACCTCGCGATGAAATCATATGTTATTGTAATCGTCCTTATGGTTAAGGTCGGGTTATGAAATGTGGTATCAGAGCATTGGTCTTAGAGAACCAGAAAATTTGCATTAGTGTGTCTTATCGAGTTTGTTAGGATGCATTAGTGAGTCTGGACTTTGACCGTGTTTGATTTAGAAAACTATTGCTTATCCCTGTTGGTTAAAAAAATTAATATGTAAATATTATGTGATACTAACATGCTAGTTGTTATGTGATAGATGTCTAGTGATAATGCTAAAAACGAACATATATTTCATAGCATTATTCCTCAAGAAAGACAAGCTTTTAGTTGCAATTGTTCTATTTACAAGTGATATTCGTTTAAATAATAAAAGGTGAAGACAAAAGACAGATTCGACGAATTGAAGACGCAAGCGACCAAAAAGCTCAAAAGTACAAAAGACAATCAAAGAGGTTCCAATTATTGATAAGAAACGTCTCGAAATTACAAGAGTACAAGATTCAAAACACAAAGTACAAAATATAAAATTGTACGCAAGGACGTTCGAAAATCCGGAACCGGGACCAGAGTCAACTCTCAACGCTCGACGCAACGGACTAAAAATTACAAGTCAACTATGCACATAAATATAATATAATATTTAAATAATTCTTATAATTATTTAATATATTATATTTATTTAAAACCGTCGGTAAACAAAGAGCCAAACTCGTGTGAGCTGTAAAAGCAAACTCCGCGACTCGCGGAGTTTGAAGGCCAAAAGGGCCGCGAGTCGCGGAGGCCCAAACTCTGAAAGTCCCTATAAAAGCAACCGAATTCTGTGCATTTTTCATCATCAATATATCTCTCTCTCTCAATATATCGTATATATTTATATTTATATTTTAATTTTAATTTTAATTTTAATTTTAATCCTAATAATAAGGGTATGTTAGCGAATGTTGTAAGGGTGTAAGTTGAAATTCTGTCCGTGTAATGCTACGCTATTTTTAAACATTGTAAGTTATGTTCAACCTTTTTATATTAATGTCTCTTAGCTAAGTTATTAAAATGCTTATTTAATCCGAAGTAATTATGATGTTGGGCTAATTACTAAAATTGGGTAATTGGGCTTTGTACCATAATTGGGGTTTGGACAAAAGAACGATACTTGTGGAAATTAGACTATGGGCTATTAATGGGCTTTATATTTGTTTAACTAAATGATAGTTTGTTAATGTTAATATAAAGATTTACAATTGGGCGTCCCTATAAATTACCATATACACTCGATCGGACACGATGGGCGGGGTATTTATATGTACGAATAATCGTTCATTTAACCGGACACGGGAATGGATTAATAGCCACTAGAATAATTAAAACAGGGGTGAAATTATGTACAAGGATACTTGGTATAATTGATAACAAAATATTAAAACCTTGGGTTACACTCAGTCGACATCCTGGTGTAATTATTAAACAAAGTATTAAAATCTTGTTACAGTTTAAGTCCCCAATTAGTTGGAATATTTAACTTCGGGTATAAGGATAATTTGACGAGGATACTCGCACTTTATATTTATGACTGATGGACTGTTATGGACAAAAACCAGACGGACATATTAAATAATCCAGGACAAAGGACAATTAACCCATGGGCATAAAACTAAAATCAACACGTCAAACATCATGATTACGGAAGTTTAAATAAGCATATTTCTTTTATTTCATATTTAATTTCCTTTATTTTATATTTAATTGCACTTCTAATTATCGTATTTTTATTGTTATTGTATTTAATTGCACTTTTAATTATCGTACTTTTTAATTATCGCAAGTTTATTTTATCGCACTTTTATTATTCGCAATTTCATTATTGTTATTTACTTTACGCTTTAATTTAAGTCTTGTATTTATTATTTTACATTTAGTTTTAACTGCGACTAAAGTTTTAAAATCGACAAACCGGTCATTAAATGGTAAAAACCCCCCTTTATAATAATAATATCACTTATATATATATTTGTATTTTTATAAAAGTAAACTAATATAGCGTTAAGCTTTGTTTAAAAAGATTCCCTGTGGAACGAACCGGACTTACTAAAAACTACACTACTGTACGATTAGGTACACAGCCTATAAGTGTTGTAGCAAGGTTTAAGTATATCCATTCTATAAATAAATAAATATCTTGTGTAAAATTGTATCGTATTTAATAGTATTTCCTGTAAAAATATAAGCTATTTCGTATACACCTCGCGAGACATCAAGTATTTTTGGCGCCGCTGCCGGGGAACTATCTTAAAAGCCGGAAGCGCAACGCTAATATAAAAAAAAAAGATTTTTAAGTTTACTTTTATTAAAATTCGTTTTTATAAAAATACGTTTTAAATATTCAAAAATATTAAAAAGAAAAACTAAAATTTATATATTTTTAAAATTTTGTTAAATATTTAAGTTTTATAAAGTTTCTTTATTTTTATTTTATAAAAATATAAGTTTTATTTAAGTTATATAAATATTTTAATTAAATTAAAAACAGAAAATATAAAAAAAAGAAAAACGCGTTGATTTAAACTGTGCCAGAGTTGAATTTTGGAACCCCGCGAGTCGCGGGGTTTGCTGCTTCGAATACCGCAACTCGCGGAGCTTTTTCTGACACGCCTGCCAGAAACCCTAACTGCAATTAATACGGAGTAATAATTATTATTATTAATTAATTAAGATTTAGGTTTTAATTAAATTAATATTTAATTTTAATCATTTAGTTATATTAAGTTTTAATTAGTTTTATATATATATTTAAATTAATACTTTTATAAAATAATATAAAAATAATATTTTTATAAAAATTGTACTTTTTACAACTTTTTGTATATTTTTATATTTTGTCCCT
This sequence comes from Rutidosis leptorrhynchoides, assembly GCF_046630445.1. Lineage (NCBI taxonomy): Eukaryota > Viridiplantae > Streptophyta > Magnoliopsida > Asterales > Asteraceae > Rutidosis > Rutidosis leptorrhynchoides. Next base: position 141,242,506 of record NC_092334.1, on the reverse strand, counting down.
TTTTAATTGTTTTAGCGTAATCTTTTGTATTTTTCGCTCGTATTTAGTTTTAAACTTAGTTTTTACCGTAGTTATTTTTACTTCTAGATTTTTAGGCTTTGCCGTAGAATTCCTTAAGTGCTTTTTCTTTAGACTAAGATTTAGGTACTTTAGAATTTTGCGACGCCTTTTTAAGTTTTAGTTTCTTTTTAAGTTATTTCCATTTGGGATTTAGTTTTTCCTGTAAGCTTTAATATTTTTAGACGACTTTTACCTATGTATCAATTATCATTCCATTTAGTAATCTCAATTTGCGATTATAATTTTAAGTTAGTTGTAGTAATAAGGTTAGGTTAGTCAAGTGTTTTTAAGTTTTATAAGTTTCTTTTATTTTTCCGTCACCTTTTATTTTTCAACCATTTTTCTTTTTCGACCTTTTTCCGACGAACTCTTTTTCTTTCTTATTTCTCGTTATTCTAGTTTTTAGGACTTAGAATTTTCTCTACTTCTTATCTAAATTTCTTAAAATTACGAAAATTTATTTTAAGTGGTTAAATTAATAGACATCAAAATTTTCTGGTTCGTAGTAATAGTTGGATTTGTACGTGGACCGGGTTATTGGAGCCAAACAGTCCTCAATTATATTGAGACCAAACGAATCCTGCCCCTCTGCTGTATCTTTTGGCTATTCGAAACGTGGGCAAAATCAGAAAAGTCTATTGATTGGATAACTTATTATAATTTTTCTTTCCTTTTAAAAACTAATAGGATATTCAGTGAATGCACCGAGCAAGACGTTCACCACCTTTTGTACGTTCACCACCTGTAACTAGATCAAGACATTTAGTAAATATTACCGCTGTAACATCCCGCATTTTTCCGTTAAATTATTTTAACGACCGTCTTTTTTTTTTTTAGATAATATCTTCCGTTATCTAAATTCGTAGTTTCCGTTGACTAACGTTCATAATATTTCCGTTACTTAATTATAACATCACTCGTTTACTCGAGCGTTTTCAAAATATTCGTTCGGTAAAATCCCGCACCCGCTTCTAAACTCGAGGGGCTAAAATTGACACGAGGCAAACTAGTTGACTAGGTCAACTAGTCCACCCCAATCACCACCATTCAATCATCTCCATCCCTCTCTTTCTCTCTAGCAAGAACACACACACATTTACCCAATTCAATCATTCATCATCTAAATTCGATCTAGGAGGCCAACATCAAAACAAATTACGTATTTGGAATCCTCTCTTCATCCTCTACAATTTGATACCAACTTCATCTCGTTTGGGTAACATTTCTAAAACTCTAGATTTCTCTAAATTCGTGTTTTTGATTTGAAACGATGTTAGTTAGTGTCTATGGCTCAAGTCTAACATGAATATATGTTTGCTTTGATCGATTTGTTGTTTTTGGAGTAACTAGCATGAACTTGAAATGGGTGTGCTTAATCTTTGATTTTGGATGAGCTAATGTTGTTTAAATGTTAAAGTTCATGTATTAAAAGTGTTACTAGCATCATTAGCTTCATTTTGATGTGTAAGTTGATTTAGAAAAGCTTCATTTACAAAATGGTTGAATTCATGATTTTGGTTAGGGTTTAATGAACTTTAAAACGGGATTTTGATGCATTGAATGCTTGTTAATGTTGTTAGTAAGTATTTAATTGTATTGTATGTTTCATTACCTTCAAAACGGCATATAATACATGTAAATTGGTTGCCCGAATCATAAAATACGTTTTACGAACTTGAAACTTTGAAAATAAACCTTTCTTGATCAATTGACGAGTTTTCGGTTATTGTAATTGATGTTTTTGCATGTGAAAGGTAGTAAATTGTATTCCTTGTCAAAAGAGCTTTCCAATGATATAAGATGCGTATTCTAAGTGTTTACGGTTTGCGTTTTGTGCTAAATTGAATTTTGGATCAAGACTTGAACTTTTGAAACTGACCAGGTACCAGGCCACGCCTTATGTCGCGGCGCGACACCTCTGGCCGCGGCGCGGCAATAGCCGTGTTTGGGTTCTGACCTACTATGTCAAATTTCGAAAAATGTTTGCTATGCTACGCACCTCCGATTCACATGTAACTTGTTCTAACATGCTTATATATGAATAAAAACCTCAGAAAAATAGTTCGGGACCCGACCCAACCCCGTTGACTTTTTCGTTGACTTTGACCAAGTTTGACTTTTAGTCAAACTTAACAAAACACTTATACAATCGTTCTAATCTTATTTTATACTTGATTCTTGCATGAAACTTGACAACGTGATTCACATGCTATATAATCGAGTCGTAATGAGCCATAGGACTAATTGAACACATTTCGCCCGACCTTGTGTCGTAACTAGTTAATTGATACAACTTACTTATTTAGGTCAAGGCTAAGCAACTTTCATGCACACGTTTACTTTGTGAAGTACCTTTATACTAGTGCACTCGAGGTGAGATCATAGTCCCATCTTTCAACAACTTTTATGCTTTAAACTATGGGATGAGAAACATATACGTATCATACTTTTACACTTGAACACAAGTACGAAAACGAACATTCCACGTACGGGTTTGAACAAAAAGCCTCAATTCAATTATCATTAGTTACACTTGCAGGGTGTAAACGTGAACTTATATTATGTGATCACATGGGCTTGACGAGCCTCATTCGGACGGTTCGCTACCGTTAGCGGATGAAATATATTTTCGGGTCTAGTGTATGTTCTAACACTACGCAAAGGGTGCAAAACAGTTAAGTTTGATAATTGGGTGCCCGGGATACAAACAACAACTTTGGAATGCAAATGATTTTGATAATCATCTTATACTAAATCTTGTGGTTCAAATACAACGTTTACTAAAACACCTATGATTTCACCAACGTTTTTCGTTGACAGTTTTCTATATGTTTCTCAGGTTCATACTTGGCTATTTGATACATGCTTCCGCGTACACTCATACTTGCTTGGAGTCAAGCATACATGCATACACTCTGATTTCTTGCTTGGGGTCAAGCATACATACATACATACGCTAGTGATAGCACCTTTGGATTCAAACATATCGTTTACATACTTACGCTATTTATAGCAACCGTGATTTTAAACTAATTATGTCGCAAGTTATCTCATTTATAATTTATACTTTTGCAAACTTAAAATTGTTGTCGAACGGTTTTGTAAACTAAACTTTGTAAGTTTTGTACGTTTCAAATGAATGCGACATAATTTTGGTCAAACGTGTCTCATATAGGGACTACGACCACGTAACGGGACCTAAGTTAGCGGCGCCGTCAATGACGATTTTGTCGGGTCGCTACAGATGGTATCAGAGCGTTGGTTGTAGGGAACTAGGATGTGCATTAGTGTGTCTGACAGAGTCGTTAGGACGCATTAGTGAATCTAGACTACAACCGGATAGTTAATCATTGCATCCTGACTTACATTTGCTATAGATAGCACTTACTTGACTACTTGTGCATATATACTTGAATCTTTCTTAGGTGAACTCCATAATGGTACCAAACTTTCGTCATACAAATCCGTATTCTGCCACTTTCTGGTAACACACGTAAATTCAAGATTCATACGCGTAAGGATGACGACGACTTCATTAGTCACACTTGTTCGGGAACTCTGTCTCCCAGATTGTTATTTGCCACCGTTTCAACTTACTACCGGTGTCACACCGGTGTTCCTTACTATCTACCACTTCTTGTTACTACCATCACTACTCTAGGTGAGTATCGTCATCGCTAATTATCACTACGGTTGCGTACTTTTTGTTATCATGATTCGTTACTCTTTTCATGCCTAAGGGCATTATCGTTCGACTTGAACCGCAATGACGTGAACAATCATTTATACACTTCCCTCGGGGAACGCTTCTTTATAGTTGCACAAATTCTTTCGATTCAATACGAGTCACGTTAGAGATGCCGTTACACTTTGTTCATTTTAGATCTTCACGGTTACACGAACTCGAATCTATGGAGTGATGTGGGAATGGAGGTATGAGTTAGCGTAATATAACGACATTCGATCAACGTGGTTATATTACGGTAATTCACACCAAAGTTCTAGTGACACGTGATGGTGATTGGACTCGATCAACCTAATCACCACCATGTGCCATGTACAAGACTTCATTTTTCTTGTTTGAACATCCGAAAACTCCGAGAATACTGATAACAACCATACCCGGGACACATCTTCGATTATTATCAAACCATATTTATGCTTCCGAATGAATGACAAATTCTTCCGACTTCAAACATATGTTATACGCGTATACTATCTCGTTTTCTTACATTTTATCGACGAACTACAAAATGCTTGGTATGCTCACATCGAGGGCGAAACTTCTCTCGCCTTACACTCGTACTTCCGTTTAAGGAAATATTTTATCTAAATTCTCAATGGAGAGAGAGACTCTTCACATTATACTAGTATTCGCCTCGAGGGTGAATAGTCATAACGAACGTTTTCGGAAACCGATAAATCTTTCGCGGCGCGAAATTCTTGAGAAACAAAAACTTGTTCAAAATATATCTTGTGGAGATATACTTCATTTCGGATCGAGATCCTCGTTTCACTTCTAGATTTTGGAGTGCCTCACAAAAAGTCTCGGGACCACGTTTAGACATGAGTACCGCACATCAACCACAACCCGACGGACCGAGCAAACATACGATTCAAACCTTGGAAACCGTAATACGAATTTGTATTATCAACTTCAAATTTACTTGAGAAAAGTTTTTGCCTTTAACCAAATTCTCTTACAACGATGGTTATCATTCAAGTCTTAACGTCACACCTTTTGAAATCTTATATGACCGGAAACGTCATTCTCCTTTTGTAGAACCAAGTAAATGATAATCAAGTCACCGAACCTGGACTCATTCATGGAGTAACCGTTAAAATTATTCAATTCCAAGAAGGGCTCAAGACGGCCCGTATTCGCCAAAAGAGCTACACCGATGTTAGACGTAAACATTTCAAATTCCAAGTGGGCAACCGTGTAACGTTAAAGGTCGCACCTTGAAAAGGTGTAGTCCGTTTCAGAAACATAGAAAGCTAAATCTGCGATATTTTTAATCCTTTTGAAATCTTGGGGCGTGTTGTGCCCGTTGCTTACCGTTTCGAACTTCCGACTCAAACAAATTCCGTTCACCCTACATTCTGTGTATCAAACTTAAAGGCGTGTCTTGCGAAACAAGAACTTGTTATCCTCTTCGACGAACTTACTATCAACGATAAACTTCACTTCCTAGGAGGACCGGTTGAAACTATAAATCGTGAAACCAAACTCTAAAACAACGTAAAACCCCGACTGTCAAAGTTCGTTGAAATGCCCGATGAAGTACTTTCACTTATCCGTAGAATGGGCAACGCACGATCTCGATGAAGGAACAACGACTACTACTTTCAACTAAATTTCGGGACGAAATTTCTTTTAAGGTGTAAGTAATGTAACATCCCGCATTTTTCCGTTAAATTATTTTAACGACCGTCTTTTTTTTTTTAGATAATATCTTCCGTTATCTAAATTCGTAGTTTCCGTTGACTAACGTTCATAATATTTCCGTTACTAAATTATAACATCACTCGTTTACTCGAGCGTTTTCAAAATATTCGTTCGGTAAAATCCCGCACCCACTTCTAAACTCGAGGGACTAAAATTGACACGGGGCAAACTAGTTGACTAGGTCAACTAGTCCACCCCAATCACCACCATTCAATCATCTCCATCTCTCTCTTTCTCTCTAGCAAGAACACACACACATTTACCCAATTCAATCATTCATCATCTAAATTCGATCTAGGAGGCCAACATCAAAACAAATTACGTATTTGGAATCCTCTCTTCATCCTCTACAATTTGATACCAACTTCATCTCGTTTGGGTAACATTTCTAAAACTCTAGATTTCTCTAAATTCATGTTTTTGATTTGAAATGGTGTTAGTTAGTGTCTATGGCTCAAGTCTAACATAAATATATGTTTGGTTTGCTCGATTTGTTGTTTTTGGAGTAACTAGCATGAACTTGAAATGGGTGTGCTTAATCTTTGATTTTGGATGAGTTAATGTTGTTTAAATGTTAAAGTTCATGTATTAAAAGTGTTACTAGCATCATTAGCTTCATTTTAATGTGTAAGTTGAATTAGAAAAGCTTCATTTACAAAATGGTTGAATTCATGATTTTTGTTAGGGTTTAATGAACTTTAAAACGGGATTTTGATGCATTGAATGCTTGTTAATGTTGTTAGTAAGTATTTAATTGTATTGTATGTTTCATTACCTTCAAAACGGCATATAATACATGTAAATTGGTTGCCCGAATCATAAAATGCGTTTTACGAACTTGAAACTTTGAAAATAAACCTTTCTTGATCAATTGATGAGTTTTCGGTTATTTTAATTGATGTTTTTGCATGTGAAAGGTAGTAAATTGTATTCCTTGTCAAAAGAGCTTTCCAATGATATAAGATGCGTATTCTAAGTGTTTACGGTTTGCGTTTTGTGCTAAATTGAATTTTGGATCAAGACTTGAACTTTTGAAACTGACCAGGTACCAGGCCACGCCTAATGTCGCGGCGCGACACCTCTGGCCGCGGCGCGGCAATAGCCGTGTTTGGGTTCTGACCTACTTTGTCAAATTTCGAAAAATGTTTGCTATGCTACGCACCTCCGATTCACATGTAACTTGTTCTAACATGCTTATATATGAATAAAAACCTCAGAAAAATAGTTCGGGACCCGACCCAACCCCGTTGACTTTTTCATTGACTTTGACCAAGTTTGACTTTTAGTCAAACTTAACAAAACACTTATACAATCGTTCTAATCTTATTTTATACTTGATTCTTGCATGAAACTTGACAACGTGATTCACATGCTATATAATCGAGTCGTAATGAGCCATAGGACTAATTGAACACATTTCGCCCGACCTTGTGTCGTAACTAGTTAATTGATACAACTTACTTGTTTAGGTCAAGGCTAAGCAACTTTCATGCACACGTTTACTTTGTGAAGTACTTTTATACTAGTGCACTCGAGGTGAGATCATAGTCCCATCTTTCAACAACTTTTATGCTTTAAACTATGAGATGAGAAACATATACGTATCATACTTTTACACTTGAACACAAGTACGAAAACGAACATTCCACGTACGGGTTTGAACAAAAAGCCTCAATTCAATTATCATTAGTTACACTTGCAGGGTGTAAACGTGAACTTATATTATGTGATCACATGGGCTTGACGAGCCTCATTCGGACGGTTCGCTACCGTTAGCGGATGAAATATATTTTCGGGTCTAGTGTATGTTCTAACACTACGCAAAGGGTGCAAAACAGTTAAGTTTGATAATTGGGTGCCCGGGATACAAACAACAACTTTGGAATGCAAATGATTTTGATAATCATCTTATACTAAATCTTGTGGTTCAAATACAACGTTTACTAAAACACCTATGATTTCACCAACGTTTTTCGTTGACAGTTTTCTATATGTTTCTCAGGTTCATACTTGGCTATTTGATACATGCTTCCGCGTACACTCATACTTGCTTGGAGTCAAGCATACATGCATACACTCTGATTTCTTGCTTGGGGTCAAGCATACATACATACATACGCTAGTGATAGCACCTTTGGATTCAAACATATCGTTTACATACTTACGCTATTTATAGCAACCGTGATTTTAAACTAATTATGTCGCAAGTTATCTCATTTATAATTTATACTTTTGCAAACTTAAAATTGTTGTCGAACGGTTTTGTAAACTAAACTTTGTAAGTTTTGTACGTTTCAAATGAATGCGACATAATTTTGGTCAAACGTGTCTCATATAGGGACTACGACCACGTAACGGGACCTAAGTTAGCGGCGCCGTCAATGACGATTTTGTCGGGTCGCTACAACCGCCGTTGATTTTTCTTTAGAATCGTCATCCCGTCGACCAAGTACTTCAGTTCAAAATTCCGATAATCCATTTTTTGAACCCGACCTCACAATTGAGAATCCGGAGAATATTCAGGAACGATTCGTATATCCTGAACCACTAAACTTTCCTCTGGAACCACCAATCATTCAAACAGAGATTGTTAGGGAACGAACCATTAAATCAGAATCCTCTAGTGATTCTGATTCAACAAATTCAATTATGGAGAATCTGGAACCTTTAAGTATGGAAGACCGAATGAGAGCTAAACGCACTGGCCTAGGTCACGCAATTACTCATCCAGACATTAATGCGCCAGATTATGAAATCAAAGGACAAATTCTACACATGGTGACTAATCAATGCCAATTTAGTGGTGCGCCGAAGGAAGATCCAAATGAACATTTACGTACCTTTAATAGGATCTGCACACTATTTAAAATCCGAGAAGTGGAGGATGAACAGATATATCTCATGTTATTTCCCTGGACTTTAAAGGGAGAAGCCAAAGATTGGTTGGAATCGTTACCTGAAGGGGCGATTGATACATGGGATGTTTTAGTTGACAAATTTCTTAAACAATTCTTTCCTGCATCTAAAGCCGTAAGACTTCAAGCAGAAATTGTTACGTTCATACAGAAACCAAATGAAACTCTATATGAGGCGTGGACAAGATATGGAAAGTTATTAAGAGGATGTCCGTAACATGGTTTAGACACCTGTCAAATAGTACAAATATTCTACCAAGGATGCGACATCACTACAAGGAAAGACATAGATATAGCAGCTGGTGGTTCTATTATGAAGAAAACCGAAACTGATGCTTACAAAATTATTGATAACACTGCTTCCCACTCACACGAGTGGCACCAAGAAAAAGATATCGTTAGATCATCTAAAGCAGCTAGAGCCGATTCTAGCCATGACTTAGATTCCATTTCCGCAAAGATAGATGCTGTCGAGAGACGAATGGAAAAGATGACTAAAGATATTCACTCAATACGAATTAGTTGTGAGCAGTGTGGAGGACCACATTTGACAAAAGATTGTCTCAGTATTGAATTAACAATGGAACAAAGAGAGAATATTTCATACATAAACCAAAGGCCTGGAAATAATTATCAGAATAATTATCAACCGCCAAGACCGATTTACAATCAAAACCAGAATTATAACAGAAATATTCCATACAACAACCAACAAGGTCCTAGCAATCAACAAGTATCCAATAATACTTACAATCAGCAAAGACCTAATTTTCAAAACAAACCACCACAACAAACCGATGATAAAAAGCCGAATTTAGAAGATATGATGACGAAGCTAGTTGAAACTCAAACGCAGTTTTTCACATCTCAGAAACAAACTAATGAACAAAATGCTCAAGCATTTAGAAATCAACAAGCTTCTATTCAAAATTTGGAACAAGAAGTAAGTAACCTAGCAAGGTTAATAGGTGAAAGAAAACCGGGAAGTTTACCTAGTGATACAAACGCTAACCCCCGGAATGAAACAGCTAAAGCCATTACCACAAGAAGTGGTACAACATTTAAACCACCTGAAATACCTGTAACTTCTGATGAAGCTATTCCTACTCCACAAGAACCACAACCTGATCAAGATAAGGAAAAAGAACCGGTAGTTGAAAAGGTTAATGAAGATAACACAGCTAAGGATAAACCTTATGTTAAACCATACCAACCACCACTTCCTTACCCGAGTAAAATGAAGAAAGAGAAACTTGAAGCCGAGCAATCTAAATTCTTGGATATGTTTAAACAGATAAATGTAAATCTTCCTTTCATTGATGTGATTTCAGGAATGCCTAGATATGCTAAATTCTTGAAAGATCTAATCTCAAATAGAAATAAAATGGAAGAACTCTCGGCTGTTACTATGAATGCTAATTGTTCAGCAGTGCTGTTGAATAAGATACCAGAAAAACTATCTGATCCAGGAAGTTTCACAATTCCATGTTTTCTGGGTAGTCTTAGTTCAATAGAAGCATTGGCAGACTTAGGTGCTAGTATAAATCTAATGCCGTATTCACTATACGCTAAACTAGACCTTGGAGAATTGAAACCAACCAGAATAAGCATACAACTAGCCGATAGATCAATAAAATATCCTAGAGGGATAATGGAGAACATGCTAGTTAAAGTTGGTACTTTAGTATTTCCAGTAGATTTTGTTGTTCTGGACATGGAAGAAGATTCTCAAGTTCCTCTCATATTAGGAAGACCATTCTTAAACACGGCTAAAGCAATGATAGACGTGTTCGGTAAGAAATTGACCCTAAGTATAGAGGATGAGAGTGTTACCTTTTCAGTAAATAGAACAATTGCAACTAAAAGCTTGTCTTTCTTGAGGAATAATGCTATGAAATATATGTTCGTTTTTAGCATTATCAAATATTCCCACACTTGAGCGTTGCTTGTCCTCAAGCAATATCGTTTTGAAATACTAGAATCACTTCTTTATTCTTCACACTTTGTACATCAGTGATTTCTATACGGTGGTATAAACAATGGTAGTAACGATATGGTTTACAGTCCCACATGACTATAAAAATTTAGATCCATTAAGGAAATTGGATCTTTATGAAAATATTTGATCTTTTGAAAATTAAATCTAGTTTTTACCCTAGATAAGTTTTTCGGAATAACCCTTCACCGTTGTTTGCAAATTCTTTTTGTGGGTTTGGTGGGTTTCAGATTTGAAAATTTTAGCTCAAAACTTGCGGTTTTGTGTCACCCACTTGCTAACCTTGTATTTGGAAAGCAACACGTCCAGTTTACTTGTCCCGTATATTACCTTTCGGTAAACTACCGTCCGGTTGTAAAGGAAAGCGTTGAACAAGCAACTGTTAAGGCAATGTCCCCTGACATGCTTTTAATTATGGTCTATAATGTGTCGGACGTAATTACTATCCTTGGTAGGATCAATAGTAAAGCTCACCCTTATTATTTTTCGGTCTGGCACAAGGTCTTGTCTTTGACCACTATGCAACCACCGTTCTTACGGTTGACACCCGATTTAGTTCAGGTGACCTAATGAATTCCAGGTGAATTCCTAGGATTTTACGTTCAATGGTAATGAACGCATTGAAAATAGGGTTTTCAGAAAACAAATCGGTTTGTAATTTTGATCAAAATATTTTCTCGTTCAAGCTCGAGTTTAGATATCATTGAATTCCATGAGTTTGAATTCTCAATCTTTAAGGTCAATCTCTAGGATTGAGTAATATCAGGCTTAAAAGCTGATTTTTAATCTTCAAGGAGATTATCCTTTCTGGGGATCTGATTCATTAGTCTTATCCAGATAATTTGCATGGTGCCCCCCCATTGTACGAGATAAATCCTTCTCATGGTTAGGATAAATCTGACCACTTGGCGACCCTGTTTAATGCTGAGGTCCGTGGATTTCCTGCTGATTTTAGTGATGACTTTTCTAGATTTTTCGTCAACCTACAGCTGGTCTGGACGACAACTTCTTGACCTAAATCAAGAAGCGCGTGTCTTTTTCGGAAGACTTTACTTCCTTTTAATGATGGAATTGATTCATCGTGTAGATCCATCTCTTCTTACAGTAAATCAGGTAAAACTTTTTAGTTTAATTCAAAGCAAAAGTATTTTCAGTTATTTGTACAAAAATATGTGATAAATGTTTAAGATAACTTGGTAAATTTTCCCACACTTGGCTTTTATTTTCCTTTTTATCGTCCTCCATTCCATTTTAAATGAATTTTAACATTTTGGTTTGTTTCTCAATTTATGTCCTTTCCGAGGTAACAATATTTTCGGTGTTAAAACCTAGTTTTATCGTTCATAAATATGTATAAACATGATTTTGAGTTCATTTAATTGAAAATTTTGAAAAATTTTACTAGAATTGGGTAGTCAGTATATAAGACTAGGGTTGTTCTTTATTATCAGAGTGGGTAGTCAGTATATAAGACTAGGGCTGTTCTTTATTATCAGAGAGCACTAGATTCTAATACAACTACTACTTTACTAGTATTTTTAATGGTAACCAAGTGTTTAAGAGCAATGCAACAACCATAATCTGCAGATGATACATGTTATTATATTCAAACTATAGATGCACATGCAGAATTATTAGAAGAATTTCCAGAATTACAAGGAACAGGAGAATGTTCTTTAGGAGAAGGTAATGAACCAATTGATGAAGCTGAAATGTTAGCTACACTTATAGCTAATGGATATGAACCAACAACAGAAGAAATCCAAATGCTAAAAGAAGAAGACAGATATCGATACAAATCATCGATAGAAGAACCTCCGAAATTAGAATTAAAGCCACTTCCAAACCATTTGGAATACGCTTATTTACATGGTGAATCTGAATTACCTGTAATAATATCGTCTTCTCTTACTGAAAATGAGAAATCACAACTCATTTCTGTGTTGAAAGCTCATAAACCAGCCATTGCATGGAAGATTCATGATATTAAAGGAATAAGTCCTTCGTATTGCACACATAAAATCCTTATGGAAGAAGGTCATAAAACGTATGTGCAATGCCAACGAAGACTAAATCCTAATATGCAAGATGTAGTTAAGAAAGAGATTATTAAACTGCTAGATGCAGGTTTAATTTATCCAATTTCTGATAGTCCATGGGTAAGCCCAGTTCAATGCGTGCCTAAGAAGGGTGGCATGACTGTCATTACAAATGAGAAAAATGAGCTTATTCCTACTAGGACAGTAACAGGATGGCGTATATGTATTGATTATAGAAAATTAAATGACACCACCAGAAAAGATCACTTTCCCTTACCTTTCATAGATCAAATGTTGGAAAGATTAGCCGAAAATAGTTACTATTGTTTTCTAGATGGATTTTCCGGATATTTTCAAATTCCAATAGCACCCGAAGATCAAGAGAAAACCACATTCACGTGCCCTTATGGTACTTTTGCTTACAAACGCATGCCATTTGGACTTTGCAACGCCCCTGCAACCTTTCAAAGGTGTATGATGGCGATTTTTCATGACATGATAGAAGAATGCATGGAAGTTTTCATGGATGACTTTTCAGTCTTCGGTGATACATTTGAATCATGTCTAGTTAATCTGGAACGAATGTTTATTAGATGCGAACAATCAAATCTAGTACTTAATTGGGAGAAATGCCATTTCATGGTTAAAGAAGGCATCGTTCTTGGACATAAAATTTCAAAAGAAGGAATTGAAGTGGATAGAGCTAAAGTAGATGTAATTGCTAAACTTCCACATCCCACCAATGTTAGAGGAATTAGGAGTTTTCTAGGGCATGCCGGTTTTTACCGACGTTTCATAAAAGATTTTTCTAAAATTGCCACTCCTATGAATAAACTCCTAGAAAAGGATGCTCCATTCATCTTTTCAGATGAGTGTATCAAATCTTTTAATATTCTTAAAGAAAAACTCACTAATGCACCGATCATGATAACACCAAATTGGAATCTACCATTTGAATTAATGTGCGATGCAAGTGATTTTGTAATGGGAGCCGTTTTAGGACAAAGGATTGAAAAACGATTTCAACCTATATATTATGCTAGTAAGACGTTACAAGGAGCACAAACAAACTATACAACTACTGAAAAAGAACTCCTTGCTATTGTCTTTCCTTTTGACAAATTTCGATCATATCTCGTTCTAGCAAAAACGGTGGTCTATACCGACCATTCTGCTCTTAGATACCTATTTTCGAAACAAGATGCTAAACCAAGATTAATCCGTTGGATCTTACTCTTACAAGAGTTTGATATTGAAATCCGAGATAAAAGAGGAGCAGAAAATCTCGCCGCTGATCATCTTTCTCGTCTTGAAAATCCCGAATTAGAAGTTCTAAATGAATCGGCCATACAAGACAACTTTCCTGATGAATATCTATTGAAGATAGATTATAAAGAAATTCCATGGTTTGCAGACTATGCAAACTATTTAGTATGTGGATTCCTTGAAAAAGGATTATCGTACCAAAAACGAAAGAAATTCTTCAGTGATATAAAACACTATTTTTGGGAAGATCCACATTTGTTTAAAAGTTGTCCCGATGGAATAATACGCCGATGTGTATTTGGAGATGAAGCTAGTAAAATTTTAAACCATTGTCACACAGGACCAACAGGAGGGCATTATGGGCCTCAACTAACAGCAAGAAAAGTTTATGATGCTGGATTCTATTGGCCTACAATTTACAAAGACGCACACCTTCTTTGCAAATCCTGTGATGCTTGTCAAAGGGCCGGAAAAATAAGTCAACGTGATGAAATGCCACAAAATGTCATCCAAGTATGTGAAGTATTTGACATTTGGGGTATTGACTTTATGGGTCCATTTCCAAAATCTCATAATAATCTATATATACTCGTAGCCATTGATTATGTATCTAAATGGGCGGAAGCACAAGCTCTCCCAACTAACGATGCACGAGTTGTAGTCAACTTTTTAAAACGTCTTTTTGCAAGGTTTGGAACACCGAAAGCTTTAATAAGTGATCGGGGTACTCATTTCTGTAATAATCAACTTGAGAAAGTTCTTAAAAGATATGGAGTAACTCATAAAATCTCCACCGCATATCATCCACAAACAAGTGGACAAGTTGAAAATACCAACCGAGCTTTAAAACGTATTCTAGAGAAAACCGTAGGATCAAATCCGAAGGAATGGTCCATTAAATTGGAGGATGCACTCTGGGCTTTTAGAACAGCCTACAAAACTCCAATTGGAACCACACCTTTTAGACTTGTTTATGGAAAAACATGTCATCTTCCAGTAGAAATTGAACACAAAGCATTTTGGGCTTTGAAGACATGTAATCTTGATATACATGAAGCCGGACGTCTACGGTTAAGTCAACTAAACGAATTAGAAGAATTAAGACATGAAGCATACGATAATTCGTTAATCTATAAAGAAAGAACGAAGAAATGGCATGATAAAAGAATCAGAAGTTTAAAAGAATTTAAAGAAGGAGACACAGTTCTTCTTTTCAATTCACGATTCAAGCTATTTCCTGGAAAATTGAAATCAAGATGGTCTGGACCATTCATAGTCAAAAGAGTTTTCCCATACGGAACGATAGAATTAATAAATTCAAATGGGATTGAATTTAAAGTTAATGGTCACAGAGTTAAACACTACATACATGGTCCGATGGAAGTTGACAATGAAGTTAATCACAATTTCGATACCACAGCTAACTAAGTGTGGGGAGAATCAAGTCTTTAAAGGATAATATGTATTTCTGTTAGAGTTAGATTATCTGTTTTCGTGTAGTTCTCGAAAATGGAACCCGAATGGTCTTTCCCTAGCAGACCCTAAAGAACTAGTCTTCTCCCCCCATTCTGAATTTTTATTTTTTTTAGGTTTTTACAAAATGAAGACTGCCTGTGAACTAAACCATGGTCTAATGCTACACGCTTTGATCACTAAACGTAATAATGACATACTACCGAGTGAAATAGTATCAGTAATCAGAGAAAGAATGGACGGAGTTAGAAAAGAATCCAGATGCGAAGATAATAAGTTACAATTTGGTAAAGGAAAATCAAAATCCGCAGCGAAAAGAAGAGCACGACACCTAGAAAGATGTCACAAATGTGGAAAATGGTCACATGGAGGTAAATGTTCAAATAATCAAACCTATTCAAATACCGAATTTGTTACTTTATGCAGAGACGGACCGTTCATATGTTTAGAAGAAAAGACACTGAATGCTCGAGGTTACGCCTATGTAGCTATGGAAAACCAATTAAACCGACTATCTTATGAATAGGATAGATCATATAACTAAGAATACTATCTCACAGGTATGTTTGTACAGTTTTTATTTTATTTTTTTTTATTTTTAACCTTTTGATAATAAACGCTAATTTGTTCGCTATAAAGTAATAAATTGGTATTGAATAAAATTAGGTTTGGCGACCGAAATTATTGATGTCATTCAAAAAAATTTATTACATCACTTCGAAATTTAACGTTTATTCTTAAGGTATAAATATCTTTAATCAATCAACCCAAAATATTACAAAAATTCGTCATGAGTTAAATTAGGTCTTGGAACCGAAATTACTTTACCGAAAAGAGGAGCGCATATTTTTGATAATATTTGATTGATTAAAGTGGGATAAAAAGCCAAAAAGATTTTTAATTTTATTTTTACCATGTTTTTAAAATTAATTTATAAATCTTAAATTAATATTGTAAACTTTGTAAAAACAATATATTTAAAATTGTAAATATTTGAAAAATTAATATAAGTTTGGTGTGAATTTATAATATGAATTTTTAAATTAAGTTTGGTGTGAATTTTTAATTTTTAAAATATGAATTTTTAATTTTATGCATTTTAAATTTTAAGTTTGGTGTGAATTTTTAATATTAATTTTGAATTTTATATTTAAGTTTTGTGAATTTAAAAACAAAAATTTACTTTATCTCATTAAGTTAAAAAATATGATTTTTAAAATTCGTCGTAAGTTGAAGACTAGGTCGTTGAACCGAAATTGCTTTACCCGAGGGAGGGACGAGAACTTTTATTATCATTATTTTTAATCTTATTGAATTAAAGTATGCCAAAAACATTAAAAAAAACCCAAAAATCTTAGCTTTTAAAACAATCGCTACAAAATGACAAATTTTAAAATTTTGTCGAGGGACGGACTAGGACATCAATCCGAAACGACCTCGTCCTAAATAACAAGGGAAATAAAATTTTAAAATTAATTACTTAATTGTTTTAATTAATATAAGATGTTATGAATAAATAAATAAATAAAAAAAAAACCAAACTCCGCGACTCGCGGAGTTTGAAGGGTCCAAACACCGCGAGTCGCGGGAGGACCAAAATACAGAAAAAAAATATAAACGCAAAAACTGATCAGTCCACACCACAAAAACAGAAAACACTGCGAAAAACCTGCGAAAAAACCCGAAAAATACACCCCAAAATCACAATTTTTAACCGTTAATCATCAAATCTTTTACTAAAATCATGTTGAGAAGGATGCTATCAAGGAATTACTCAAGAAAAACGGTAAATTTCTACACCTAAACACCATTTAATCCGAAAATTAGTGTTCTTGAGCAATTTTTCCCCAATTTGATTTTGATGCTTTTTAGTGTAATTATGCTTAAATTGTTTATGTATTATGCTTGTATAACCTAGATTGATGCTATTTAACATGATTAGAAGCCTTAAACTTCAAATTTTGAGTAATCTAGGGTTTGTGTTCTTGAGCAAATTTGGGGCTTTTTGATATAAACAGGTTATGGCCGATTTTTTTCATGAATTGTTGCTAAATTAAGTAGTGTAACATGTTTAGGTAGTTAAATGATCCAAACTTTGAGCCTAAACATGATTTTGAGAATTAAAGTAGACTTTTTCAAGTCTAAAATTCATGAACTTGATTTTTGAGAGATAATGCCATTTGAAACTTGTTTAATTGCTAGTAATGATTATTTTGACATGTTATTTGAGTTGAATGCTTATGAACTTGGCGAACATTTTCGTATATGCTTATTTGAAAAAGTGTAGATTTGATGAAAATATGAAAATGAGCTTAAGTTTGATATAAATTGATCATGTCATTGTAATTATTTTGATTGATGATTTGCTGACACTAATGCATATTTGGATGCACAAAAATTGTGTTTGATGTGTTTTGCAGACTGAAATGGGTGAATCTTCATCCCAAGCTCGCAATGCTCCTGCTGAGAATGTGGAACAACAGGAGGTGGATAACTACTACAAGCAAGATATACCTCATCCAGTCATGACATTTTCTGATATGCACTTGGAAGAGTTGCACCCGAACCTGAGATTTGACAGACTTTGGATAGATTATCCAAAATACCAAAGGGGTTTACATACTCTTCATTCTAAGGTTGTTGAGGTACCTAGGGTCATAGAATGGGGACCATTAGAAGCTGTAGAATTGGCCGGGCCAATTAGGGAATTACTTGTACAGAGGTATGGTAATTCTACTTTTAATGACTGGGTACGTTTATTCACCATGCGTAGACCTGTATATAAAGTATGGTGTGAAGAATTGTTATGTAGTATAGAATTAAATGATCGGGTAACTAGTTTAACCGATCGATCTTTTATTAGATTTTTGTTAGGAGGTTCGATGCGACACATGTCTTTACTAGACATGGCTCAGGCTTTACGTATATATACGCCTGAGGAGTTAGCATCTGCCGATTGTAGAGGGTTGATACTAAATGGTAGAAAGATAGATGAAAATTTTGATACACACGGTGTATGGAGTCAAATGACAAGCCATCACCGATTCAAAGGGGGAAATTACTCTTATTTGGATATAGATAGAGCTGAATTAAGAGTGATTCATAGGTTTTTAGCTAATTCGATTACACAAAGGGGTAAGAATAAGGAAAAGGTAAATGAACAGGATTTGTTTTACCATATGTGTATTCGAGACCCACAAAGCGCTGTAAGTATACCGTATTGTGTGGGTTATTATTTATCAGCAATGGTTAGGGGGATGAGACCGCATAGCATAATAGGAGGTGGTATTTTTATTATTTTGATTGCTGAATATCTCTGTGTGGATATAAGTCGGGGGGGATTATTAGTGGAAGAACCAGAACCCCGCGATACTATAGGTTTAAATGTATACCATGGTGTGAAAGTTTTGAAGAGGCGAAATAACGCCGCAGTACAATACCATGGTAGACATCCACAGGTTGAGAGAAACCAACAGCAAGGTAATGTAGGAGGGGGAAATGAAATGCAAGAAATGCAAAGGTTTATAGCTTCACAGGAGTACGAAAATGCTAGACGGAGAGCATTTGAGGATTGGCAAATTCATCAAAACCAAATCATAGCTCATTGCCAACATATTGGTAGAAACTATATTCCTACACCAAAACCCATCTTCCCTCCCTGGTCTATAGAGATGCAACCACCGTATCCTACGTATAACCCTGCCGAAGCATTCTATAGCACCTATAGTTATGCTTGGAACCCCTATTGGTATCAATATCATCCCTAGTCTAATTAGTTTTATTATTTTGTAATTTGTAATGTTGATACGTTTAATACTTATGTTAATATTGTAATAGTTTTTATAATTTTCTAACTTTTATTCTTAGATTTTAATAATTTTTGAATGTGGGGTAATACACCAAACTTCAAAAATATGTATATATGTTTGCAGTTTATCTTATGTACACAACAGGGTAAAACAATGCATTTTCAAAGACTGGCATTAAGTTCAGCAAAAGCAACTAATTTTGACGACAAGATGCAAAATATATGTGAAATAACAACAAGACGGAATGAACAAATGATGTGCACCATTTATCATTCAGCAAACAAACGCCAATATATTTGGAAACTTTGGTAAAAATTTAATCATTTTCACACAAATCACCCTCAATAATTTAAATTGTTACTGATTTCTTGCAAATGAGGGCATTGCAAGATCTTAAGTGTGGGAAGGGGTTAAATTCTTTCGGATTTTATAATTTTTATCTTAAACACTTGGTTACCATTAAAAATACTAGTAAAGTAGTAGTTGTATTAGAATCTTGTGCTCTCTGATAATAAAGAACAGCCCTAATCTTATATACTGACTACCCACTCTGATAATAAAGAACAGCCCTAGTCTTATATACTGACTACCCAATTCTAGTAAAATTTTTCAAAATTTTCAATTAAATGAACTCAAAATCATGTTTATACATATTTATGAACGATAAAACTAGGTTTTAACACCGAAAATATTGTTACCTCGGAAAGGACATAAATTGAGAAACAAACCAAAATGTTAAAATTCATTTAAAATGGAATAGAGGACGATAAAAAGGAAAATAAAAGCCAAGTGTGGGAAAATTTACCAAGTTATCTTAAACATTTATCACATATTTTTGTACAAATAACTGAAAATACTTTTGCTTTGAATTAAACTAAAAAGTTTTACCTGATTTACTGTAAGAAGAGATGGATCTACACGATGAATCAATTCCATCATTAAAAGGAAGTAAAGTCTTCCGAAAAAGACACGCGCTTCTTGATTTAGGTCAAGAAGTTGTCGTCCAGACCAGCTGTAGGTTGACGAAAAATCTAGAAAAGTCATCACTAAAATCAGCAGGAAATCCACGGACCTCAGCATTAAACAGGGTCGCCAAGTGGTCAGATTTATCCTAACCATGAGAAGGATTTATCTCGTACAATGGGGGGGCACCATGCAAATTAGCTGGATAAGACTAATGAATCAGATCCCCAGAAAGGATAATCTCCTTAAAGATTAAAAATCAGCTTTTAAGCCTGATATTACTCAATCCTAGAGATTGACCTTAAAGATTGAGAATTCAAACTCATGGAATTCAATGATATCTAAACACGAGCTTGAACGAGAAAATATTTTGATCAAAATTACAAACCGATTTGTTTTCTGAAAACCCTATTTTCAATGCGTTCATTACCATTGAACGTAAAATCCTAGGAATTCACCTGGAATTCATTAGGTCACCTGAACTAAATCGGGTGTCAACCGTAAGAACGGTGGTTGCATAGTGGTCAAAGACAGGACCTTGTGCCAGACCGAAAAATAATAAGGGTGAGCTTTACTATTGCTCCTACCAAGGATAGTAATTGCGTCCGACACATTATAGACCATAATTAAAAGCATGTCAGGGGACATTGCCTTAACAGTTGCTTGTTCAACGCTTTCCTTTACAACCGGACGGTAGTTTACCGAAAGGTAATATACGGGACAAGTAAACTGGACGTGTTGCTTTCCAAATACAAGGTTAGCAAGTGGGTGACACAAAACCGCAAGTTTTGAGCTAAAATTTTCAAATCTGAAACCCACCAAACTCACAAAAAGAATTTGCAAACAACGGTGAAGGGTTATTCTGGAAAACTTATCTAGGGTAAAAACTAGATTTAATTTTCAAAAGATCAAATGTTTTCATAAAGATCCAATTTCCTTAATGGATCTAAATTTTTATAGTCATGTGGGACTGTAAACCATATCGTTACTACCATTGTTTATACCACCGTATAGAAATCACTGATGTACAAAGTGTGAAGAATAAAGAAGTGATTCTAGTATTTCAAGACGATATTGCTTGAGGACAAGCAACGCTCAAGTGTGGGAATATTTGATAATGCTAAAAACGAACATATATTTCATAGCATTATTCCTCAAGAAAGACAAGCTTTTAGTTGCAATTGTTCTATTTACAAGTGATATTCGTTTAAATAATAAAAGGTGAAGACAAAAGACAGATTCGACGAATTGAAGACGCAAACGACCAAAAAGCTTAAAAGTACAAAAGACAATCAAAGAGGTTCCAATTATTGATAAGAAACGTCTCGAAATTACAAGAGTACAAGATTCAAAACACAAAGTACAAAATATAAAATTGTACGCAAGGACGTTCGAAAATCCGGAACAGGGACCAGAGTCAACTCTCAACGCTCGACGCAACGGACTAAAAATTACAAGTCAACTATGCACATAAATATAATATAATATTTAAATAATTCTTATAATTATTTAATATATTATATTTATTTAAAACCGTCGGTAAACAAAGAGCCAAACTCGTGTGAGCTGTAAAAGCAAACTCCGCGACTCGCGGAGTTTGAAGGCCAAAAGGGCCGCGAGTCGCGGAGGCCCAAACTCTGAAAGTCCCTATAAAAGCAACCGAATTCTGAGCATTTTTCATCATCAATATATCTCTCTCTCTCAATATATCGTATATATTTATATTTATATTTTAATTTTAATTTTAATTTTAATTTTAATCCTAATAATAAGGGTATGTTAGCGAATGTTGTAAGGGTGTAAGTCAAAATTCTGTCCGTGTAACGCTACGCTATTTTTAAACATTGTAAGTTATGTTCAACCTTTTTATATTAATGTCTCGTAGCTAAGTTATTATTATGCTTATTTAATCCGAAGTAATCATGATGTTGGGCTAATTACTAAAATTGGGTAATTGGGCTTTGTACCATAATTGGGGTTTGGACAAAAGAACGATACTTGTGGAAATTAGACTATGGGCTATTAATGGGCTTTATATTTGTTTAACTAAATGATAGTTTGTTAATGTTAATATAAAGATTTACAATTGGGCGTCCCTATAAATTACCATATACACTCGATCGGACACGATGGGCGGGGTATTTATATGTACGAATAATCGTTCATTTAACCGGACACGGGAATGGATTAATAGCCACTAGAATAATTAAAACAGGGGTGAAATTATGTACAAGGATACTTGGTATAATTGATAACAAAATATTAAAACCTTGGGTTACACTCAGTCGACATCCTGGTGTAATTATTAAACAAAGTATTAAAATCTTGTTACAGTTTAAGTCCCCAATTAGTTGGAATATTTAACTTCGGGTATAAGGATAATTTGACGAGGATACTCGCACTTTATATTTATGACTGATGGACTGTTATGGATAAAAACCAGACGGACATATTAAATAATCCAGGACAAAGGACAATTAACCCATGGGCATAAAACTAAAATCAACACGTCAAACATCATGATTACGGAAGTTTAAATAAGCATATTTCTTTTATTTCATATTTAATTTCCTTTATTTTATATTTAATTGCACTTCTAATTATCGCATTTTTATTGTTATTGTATTTAATTGCACTTTTAATTATCGTACTTTTTAATTATCGCAAGTTTATTTTATCGCACTTTTATTATTCGCAATTTCATTATTGTTATTTACTTTACACTTTAATTTAAGTCTTGTATTTATTATTTTACATTTGGTTTTAACTGCGACTAAAGTTTTAAAATCGACAAACCGGTCATTAAACGGTAAAAACCCCCCTTTATAATAATAATATCACTTATATATATTTGTATTTTTATGAAAGTAAACTAATATAGCGTTAAGCTTTGTTTAAAAAGATTCCCTGTGGAACGAACCGGACTTACTAAAAACTACACTACTGTACGATTAGGTACACTGCCTATAAGTGTTGTAGCAAGGTTTAAGTATATCCATTCTATAAATAAATAAATATCTTGTGTAAAATTGTATCGTATTTAATAGTATTTCCTGTAAAAATATAAGCTATTTCGTATACACCTCGCGAGACATCATCTAGCTTAGAACTTGTTATCACATTCAGCGACTCCGAACCAGAATCTTCAGATGGTGTTCCAGTCATTAACCTATCCGATGATGAAAATGATACCTTTGGGGAAGACTCACAAGTTCCGGATGAATCAATTGAAGAGGAACCGGAAAGTGATCCTGAGGAGGAAGAAATACGGGAAATTACGAAAGACAAGTTCGAACGAGGAAAGAAACGAAAGGCTACTGAAATGGAAAATCCAAATCCCGAGTCTAGAGAGGATGTTGTGGCACCAACTCCACCAGATACTTCCACACCTATTCTCGCTATTCCTATTAGTTCTATCCCGACATCCAGTTCTTCGGTTCCTCAGCCAAAACGCAGGGAGACAACCAGGATAACCTTTAAGCGATTTCTTTGAACACAAACGCTTTGGGTTAAATGATGCACTGTTGTTTTAAACCATGGGATCATATAATGTTTTGTATAATATTACTAGTGTGGTTTGCTTAATGTTTTATGTAAGATAAGCATATGTAAAATAGTGAAGTGTGAAATGCAATAATTTTCCATGGTTGAGTATTATTTGGGTGATAGTAATTGATTTTCGTACAAAGCTATTAAGTATGAACTTTAACGGTTAGGTACTACCCTAGGTATAATTATAAAACGCTAATAAGAAGAAAAGGCTTTTATAATAATAACTGGTTCATATTATTAATAAGCTACGATGTACTGCAAATACATACTACATCTATAATATTCCATGTGAATAATTATTTTTTTCCATTTTTATTGAAGATTATGGCGTGATTGAACCGAATGACGGAACAAGAAATCCAGGAACTCATCAATCAGCGAGTGAATGACAGAATGTTATGGGTCGAGGCTGCAAGAGGTGCTGCAGTTAACCCAAATCCTCGTGTGGGATGCACTTACAAAACTTTTCAAGGTTGCAAGCCCTCATCATTCAGTGGAGCAGAAGGACCGGTCGGTTTAACCCGGTGGATCGAAAAGATTGAGTCTGTGTTTAAAATCAGTGGTTGTATTGAGAAGGACATGACCAAGTATGCATCGTGCACCTTACAAGATAGTGCACTCACGTGGTGGAAAAACTATGTGAAGGCAGTAGGAGGAGATGTAGCTTATGATACTCCCTGGGAAGAATTCAAAACAATGCTAATCAACGAGTATTGTCCAAGGAACGAGGTTAGGAAGTTGGAAGCTGAATTACGAAGCCTGAAAGTTGTTGGTACTGTACTCACCAACTACAATCAACGATTCATGGAATTAGCTTTGCTATGTCCTGAATTAGTACCAACCGAAGAACGGAAGATTGTACTGTACAAAGACGGTTTGCCTAAAAAGGTCAAGGCAAATGTTACAGCATCCAAACCCAAGACTATTCATGAAGCTATCACCATGGCGAATGAGTTGTTGGACCAGATTATTCTAGATAAGAACACCGATGTCAAGACATCGGGAAACAAAAGAAAGTGGGAAGGAAATCATCAACAATCCAACAAGAAACAAGAAACCACGCAAGGTGCGGGTAGCGGTTCGAACTCAGGTTACAAGGGACGAAATCCTTTATGTAACAGATGCCACAAACATCACTCTGGTTATTGTAATGTGGTGTGCAACAATTGTAATCGAAAAGGTCATCTTGTTGAAGATTGTAGGGTTCCCGCTATAAATACAAATGGTACCAAGACTCCTGCCACCAATGCAAATAGAACTGCCTTGGCCACTGTTACTTGTTATGGGTGTGGGAAACAGTGTCATTATAAGAGTCAGTGCCCGAATCCAGAGAAGAATAATGGATCTGCACGTGGAAGAGCATTTGTTATTAATGCTAGAGAGGCGTGCGAAGACCCGGAGCTTGTTACGGGTACGTTTACCATTAATAACTTATCCGCATCTATTATATTTGATACTGGTGCCGATAGAAGTTACGTGTGTAGAGACTTTCACGCTAAATTGAATTGTTCATCATTACCTCTAGATGCTAAGTACATGATTGAGTTAGCTAATGGTAAACTAATTAAAGCCGATAAAATTTGCCGTGATTGTAAAATAAATTTAGCCGGAGAAACATTTAAGATTGATTTGATACCCGTAGAATTAGGAAGTTTTGATGTAATAGTCGGCATGGACTGGATGTCCAAAATAGGAGCTGAAGTTGTGTGCGCCAAGAAGGCAATTGGCATTCCTCGTAAGGATAAAACGCCAGTAATGATTTATGGAGAGAAGGGTAACTCAAAGCTAAAACTCATTAGTTGTTTGAAAGCTCAAAAGTGCTTGAAGAAAGGGTGCTATGCTATCTTAGCATATGTTAATAAAGTCGAAACGAAGGAAAAAGTGAAGAGCATCAACGACGTGCCTGTGGCAAGAGATTTTCCTGAAGTATTTTCGGAAGAGTTACCAGGATTACCTCCATTTAGATCTGTAGAATTTCAAATAGATCTAGTACCGGGAGCTGCACCAGTGGCTCGTGCTCCATATAGACTTGCACCATCTGAGATGAAAGAGTTACAAAGCCAGTTACAAGAATTACTGGACCGTGGTTTCATTCGACCGAGCACTTCACCGTGGGGAGCTCCGATTTTATTCGTCAAGAAGAAAGACGGATCTTTCCGAATGTATATAGATTATTGTGAATTAAATAAGTTAACTATCAAGAATCGGTATCCACTACCGAGAATTGATGACTTATTTGATCAATTACAAGGATCATGTGTTTACTCGAAAATCGACCTAAGGTCGGGCTATCATCAACTACGCGTCAAAGAAGAAGATATTCCGAAAACTGCTTTTTGGATACGCTACGGTCATTATGAATTTTTGGTCATGCCGTTTGGATTAACGAATGCGCCAGCTGTATTCATGGACCTCATGAATCGAGTTTGTAGTCCGTATTTAGATAAGTTTGTTATCGTTTTCATTGACGATATTCTTATATATTCCAAGAGTGAGCAAGAGCATGAACAACATTTAAGATTGGTATTAGAATTGTTAAGAAAAGAACAATTATACGTCAAATTTTCTAAGTGTGCGTTTTGGTTGAAAGAAGTGCAATTTCTTGGCCATGTTGTTAGTAGCAAAGGAATTCAGGTTGACCCAGCTAAAATTGAGGCCATTGAAAAATGGGAGACTCCTAAGACACCAACGCAGATACGCCAATTTTTGGGTTTAGCTGGTTATTATAGAAGGTTTATTCAAGATTTTTCCCGAATAGCTAAACCATTAACAGCGTTAACACAAAAAGGAAAGAAGTACGAATGGACTTCTGAGCAGGAGAGTGCATTTCAATTACTGAAGAAGAAGTTGACTACAGCACCTATTTTATCGTTACCTGAAGGGAACGATGATTTTGAGATATATTGTGACGCTTCGCGACAAGGTTTTGGTTGCGTCCTTATGCAACGGAAGAAAGTTATAGCATACGCATCCCGACAATTGAAGATTCATGAGCGGAATTATACGACGCATGATTTAGAATTGGGAGCAGTAGTGTTTGCATTGAAGATATGGAGACACTACTTATATGGGGTTAAATGCACTGTGTTTACCGATCATAAAAGCCTTCAACATATCTTCGATCAGAAACAGCTGAACATGAGGCAACGTAGGTGGGTCGAGCTGATAAACGACTATGATTGTGAGATTCGCTATCATCCCGGGAAAGCGAATGTAGTGGCCGACGCTCTAAGCAGAAAGGAACGGGAACCAATTCGAGTACGAGCAATGAACATAAAAATTCGCATGAATCTCAACTCACAAATCAAAGAGGCTCAACGAGAAGCTCTTACTAAAGAAAACATAGGAAATGAAATAATGAAGAAGTATGAGAAGCAACTAGTTATGCGGGAAGACGGAATTCGATATTTTGCAAACCGTATTTGGGTACCGAAGTTGGGTGGATTAAGGAAGTTGATATTGAATGAGGCACATAAGACAAGATACTCGATACATCGTGGAGTTGGAAAGATGTATCAAGATCTTAAGACGCATTATTGGTGGCCTAATTTGAAGACAGACATTGCAACATATGTTGGGGAATGTTTAACTTGTTCCAAAGTCAAAGCAGAACACCAGAAGCCGTCAGGGTTACTTCAACAACCAGAAATCCCAGAATGGAAATGGGACGGTATTACCATGGATTTCATCACAAAGTTACCTAAGACTGCCTGGGGTTATGACACCATTTGGGTAATAGTTGATCGTCTCACCAAATCTGCACATTTCTTGCCTATAAAGGAAACGAATAGAATGGAGAAACTATTACGATTATACATAAAGGAAATTGTTTCAAGGCATGGAATACCTATTTCCATTATATCCGATCGTGATAGTAGATTTACATCAAAGTTTTGGCAATCACTACAGGAGGCCCTGGGAACTCGTTTGGATATGAGCACCGCATATCATCCACAAACTGATGGGCAGAGTGAAAGAACAATTCAGACTCTTGAAGACATGCTCAGGGCATGTGTGATCGATTTTGGAAACGGATGGAATAAATATCTACCATTAGCAGAATTCTCGTATAATAACAGTTATCATGCTAGCATTAAAGCAGCACCATTCGAAGCACTGTATGGAAGGAAGTGTAGATCCCCTATCTGTTGGAATGAAGTAGGAGATCGACAATTAACTGGTCCCGAGATCATACACGAAACGACTGAGAAGATAGTACAAATCAAGGAGAGATTGAAAACAGCCCGTAGTCGCCAAAAGAGCTACGCCGATGTCCGAAGGAAACCATTAGAGTTTCAGATCGGTGACATGGTTATGTTAAAGGTGTCACCTTGGAAAGGTGTAATACGTTTCGGTAAAAGGGGTAAACTGAACCCAAGGTATGTAGGCCCGTTCATGAGCATCGAACGCATTGGACCGGTAGCTTATCGACTCGAGTTACCGCAACAACTCGCCGGAGTACATAATACATTTCACGTATCAAACCTTAAGAAATGTCTTGCAAAGGAAGATCTCACCATTCCTCTTGAAGAAATCCAAGTCGACGAGAAACTACAATTCATAGAAGAACCAGTCGAAATCATGGACCGTGAAGTTAAACAACTCAAGCAGAGCAACATACCGATCGTTAAAGTTCATTGGAATGCTCGAAGAGGTCCCGAGTTTACTTGGGAACGAGAGGATCAGATGAAACGAAAGTACCCACATTTGTTTCCCGAGAACGCAAAATAGGTACAATTTTAAAATTTCGGGACGAAATTTATTTAACGGGTAGGTACTGTAACGACCCGGATTTTTTCGATCATTTTATACCTATGAGATTAATATTTACATAAATTAAACCTTACCAACATGATAAGTAATCTAAATTGTTGAGATTTATGTTTTTAAAAAGAGTTTTACACAACGTTTGACCGTCCAATTTGACCGATGATATCACGAACTATATAACAAACGATAATTATACGTTTGTGTATATATGTGTATTTATATATATTTAACATGATCTAAGAATGGTTTAACATCTTATTGTGTACTAATAACAATAAGTTATAAGTATACTTTGAGACTACTAACTTAAGTTTTCAAAATGATAACTATACGTAACGTTATTTGACATATATACCTTTAACCTATAATACTTATACAAGTATCGTATAAATATGTATTTAATCACTTTTAAAGGGCTTATATACATAAAACAATATAAGTA
This sequence comes from Rutidosis leptorrhynchoides, assembly GCF_046630445.1. Taxonomy (NCBI): domain Eukaryota; kingdom Viridiplantae; phylum Streptophyta; class Magnoliopsida; order Asterales; family Asteraceae; genus Rutidosis; species Rutidosis leptorrhynchoides. The sequence goes on along the minus strand of NC_092334.1, from coordinate 141,213,772 downwards.
TATTTACAAAAGATAGCTATATTTGAATTCTCGTTCCGTTTCCTCAAAATTTCTACATGTATACCTAGAGTATATGTACTCGTATCATACCCAGCTCCTATACGTATTTACTATTAGTATATACACATCACAATCACTTTATTAGCAGCCATGAGTCGGCAAATTTTGGATCTTAGCATGCATGATTAATCAATTTGGCATATTACAAGACTTTTGCACAATATTACAAATTTATACATCTTTTCACCACCATTTATACTCCATTCCAATTTCATTTTTACTACACATTTTCTCTAATCAAAAACACACTCTTAGGAACCTTAAGTTTCTTCACAATCTCAGCAAATAACCATGAAGATCTAGCTTCAAAAACAAGCCTTAATCATCATAATAAATTCCTTACAAGAAAACTTCAATAATCCTTCCAAAAATACAAGTTTACTTCCAACCTTTTGATCCAACTCTATCACTCTTTTGGTTCTAAGATTTTTATCATCTTTTACAGTAACTTTGTCCAAGTAACTTGAGGTAGTAACCTTGTTCATAACCTTATTCGATTCATATTTATATAGCTATCTTATTTTGTGTTGTAAAATTTTAATAACAAGAACATAGTTTGAATGATTTCAAACTTGTTTGCAAACTAAATAGATCCTTCTAACTTAACTTTGAAAACACTTCAAGACCTGTAATATATCATAATGATATGCTAACTTAACAAGATATAACTTGGTTTTACAAAGAACATCTTAAAAACTGAATCTACGTCGTCGGAGTGCAACCGGGGGCTGTTTTGGGTTGGATAATTAAAAACTATCTTAAACTTTGAATTGGAAGTTTATGTTCTGGAAAAATGATATTTCTTATGAATATGTTAACGCATAAAAATTTCATGGTTTAACTCAAAGTGTAAGTATTTTTAGAAAAATGATCATTAAATGTTATTTTTATGATGGAAAATGATCACTTTCATAAGTTTCACCAAAGTTTGACCTATAACCTGTGATTTCGAATACAACCTAAGGTATTTTCAGTTCATATTCTTAAAATTTGACTCGATCCAAGGAAGTGGCAAGTTGAACCAACAAAAACGGAGTTGTAATGAAGAAACTACGACTAAAACAAGATCGGGTATCCGAAGCTAGTTTAGCTACGAAAATATTTGGAGAAAAATTAAATTAATCATATATTTCTAATTAATATGATATTTCATATATATTTACTTATGATTTGATTTTATATATTTCAGGACCACCCGTAAACAACACGAGAATATTAATCATAAGACCTCATGATTGTACGCAACACGTCATTTGACAACACGGTACTTTATGTACGCAACACGTCACTTGACAACATGGTACCATGGGTCGAGATTAATTCTGATTAATACGAATACGATGGGGTCTTTATTTATTTTATTTAAGCAACTAATTGTGGACCACTAACATCGGACTGCTAACTACGGACTAAGAAAATATTAAAAGTATTAAAAGTATATATATATATATATATATATATATAACGATTACTTAAAAAGAAAATATGTTGATATATTATATATATGGTTAGGTTCGTGATATCTATCGGAGACCAAGTCGTGATAAATACCTTCAAGGCAAAAGTGAGTATATAGTCCCACTTTTAAACTCTAAATATTTCGGGATGAGAATACATGCATTTTATGATTTACGTTATGGACACAAGTGATTAAAAATATATATTCTACGTTGAGTTGTACCACTGGCATACTTCCCTGTAACTTGGTAACTATTATTTACATGAGGTATTGTAAATGCGAATCCTGTTGATAGATCTATCGGGCCTGACAACCCCAACCGGACTGGACGACCAGTATTCAACGGTTGCCCAGTACTTCGTTTCGGTAACTACACTTGGTACGGTGTAGTAAGATTTCATAATAAAGGGAATATGCGACGTTGATTAAATGTTAAGTATGGTTATCAAGTGCTCAACAACTTAGAATATTTTTATTAAAACGTTTATATATGAAATCTTGTGGTCTATATTTATAACGCTGCCGGCATTAAACCTATATCTCACCAACTTTATGTTGACGTTTTAAGCATGTTTATTCTCAGGTGATAACTAAAAGCTTCCGCTGCAACATGTTGAATTTAAGCAAGATCTTGAGTATGCATATTTGTGTCAAAAATAAAACTGCATATCGGAGGATTTGTAATGTAAAATATGTTGGAAGTCGTATTGTTATTATCACATGTAAAGTTTGTAAGTCTAAGATTATCGCTAAACGATAATCATTATTAAGCTGTTTAAACCTTGTATTTGTAATAAAAGCTATGGTTTGTATTGTAAAAACGAATGCAGTTTTTGAAAAATGTCGCATATAGATGTCAATACCTCGCGATGAAATCATATGTTATTGTAATCGTCCTTATGGTTAAGGTCGGGTTATGACAATTATTCCTAATGTTATTATTATTATTTAAAGACCATTATTTTTATTATAATTAGAAAATAATACAAATTATTATTATTGTCACTAATAATATTAATATTATCATCTTTACTATTATTATTACTCATTTATCTTATTATTATTATTATTATTATTATTATTATTATTATTATTATTATCATTATTATTATTATTATTATTAGTATTTTAATTATTATTAATGTTATTAATGTTATTATATTAAATATTAAATACTAAGGTAATAAGTTATATAAATAATCACGCATACACCTCTTATATCCCTTTCAACTTTTAATTTTTTTCTTCTCTTTCTGTATACTCGTGACTTCATCGCTCCCACCCTACAAATCAGATTGATCAATTCCTTGATTTGAGCAACAATTATTCATAATCCAACCTCTATATCTCTCGCCTGCTACTATCCTTACTGCTAGTCGATATATAAAAAAAATATATATATAAAGAAAATACCTCAACTTCTCTGTTCGTGAAATTGGATAATCAATAGAAAATTTTCAAAACAATCATCAAAATCTAATGATGCAGGAGTATTATAAATCGTCCAATTAATCTTTCTGTAAGTTTGCTTGCTTCAATTCCTTACATTAAACATGAATTTCGAAGTCAAACTTTAAGTATAAAAAGTCAAACGATTTGTATATTGATAAATTTGAATTCGTTATGATGTTTTAAGTTCAATTGATGTTTGATATGGATTCTAGGAATGACGTAAAACTTAATTCGTGTTATAAGATTGTCCAAAAACGTCCTAAAAATCAAATCCAATTTTTTTTTAAACCGCTACAGTAGCAGCAGCGACGAGCTGTAAAAAAAAAATTTATTTTTTCTATTTTTTTGTTTGATTTAATTAAACTATCCAACTCAGGTTATATATAATTAAATTTCAATTCCTAAATCGATTAGTTAATTTGCTGTTATGAGTTGGTTTATTTTTTTTGATTTGATTATTTATCTATTGAAGGAGATGAAGAAGGATAACTATGTTATATGGGTTACATAGTTTATCTGTTAGAACAAATCAGAAAACAGTGGACAGACGGGTGGTTCGTGGTGTTGGGTGAGCGAAAGGTCCTAGGTTCGAAACTAGGCCGTGGCGTTTTTTTTTTCTTTAGTAATAAAAGTCATGGTTGGGCCATCATGGTTCTTTTCTAGTGGGCCGTGAACTGTTTTGTTATCGGGCCATTAATTGATAATTGGACTTGTGCAAATTTGAGTTTAGTAAACTGCTGTTGGGCCGGAGGAAATTGGGCCACGTTATAGAGATGATACGGGCTATATAGATATATGTCGTGTATTAAGACAAAATTATAGAAGCAGAAGAGTGGCAAGGTGTTGGCTTGGGTTTACAAGAGGTCGCGGGTTCGAGTCCCGCTCAGGACATTTCTTCCTTTTTGGAAAAAGCTATATAAGAGGTATACACTCTTATATTTTTTTTTTCTTTTCTTTTCCTATTATTATTACTATTAGTTATTATTATTATTATATTTATTGTTATTATGATTATTATTAATTATTGTTACTAATGTTAAAATAATCATTATTATTACTATCATAATACAAGTTATTATTATTATTACAATATTAGAATTATTATTATTAGTGTTATAAAGATTATTATTATCATTTGCATATGTATTAAAATTGTTACTACTATTATTAGTATTGCTAATACAAGAAGTAAATATAAATTATTAATACGAATATCATTATAATGATGATTTATATTGTTATTACTAAAATTAATATCATTACTAATATGTGTGTTATTATTATTAACATGTTTAGGATTAGTATTATCTTTATTAACGATATCATTATTATTATTAGTATTATCATTATTAATAAAGGTATTATTATTAGTAACTCATTAATACAAAAACTATCATTTTTAATAAATAAATATTTTGATACAAAGTATATTTAGTACATATACTATAACGATATTAACATCTCATATAATTACATATTAGCATTATATAGATAAATATATATTTTTATCATGTATAAACCCTAAAATAAATTATTATATTAGCCATATAATTATATAAACTAAATATAATAAATTTATCTATAACTATATAACATATGAGATAACAAGTATATTATTAATAATAATAATATATATAAACTTGTTCGATTACAAATTATTAAACTTGTTCGATTACAATTATGTATATTAATAAATATACAAATGATATAGGTTCGTGAATCCGAGGCCAATCCTGCATTTGTTCAGTTGTTTAATGTCGTTATATGTATTTTTACTACAAAATACATTAGGTGAGTTTCATTTGCTCCCTTTTTAAATGCTTTTGCAATATATATTTTGGGACTAAGAATACATGCGCTGCTTTATAAATGTTTGACGTGATAGACACAAGTACTTAAAACTACATTCTATGGCTGAATTATCAAAATCGAATATGCCCCTTTTTATTAAGTCTGGTAATCTAAGAATTAGGGAACAGACACCCTAATTGACGCGAATCCTAAAGATAGATCTATCAGGCCCAACAAGCCCCATCCAAAGTACCGGATACTTTAGTGCTTCGAAATTTATATCATGTCCGATGGAGGATCCCGGAATGATGGGGATATTCTTATATGCATATTGTGAATGTCGATTACCAGGTGTTCAATCCATATGAATGATATTTTTGTCTCTATGCATGGGACGTATGTTTATGAGAAATGGAAATATGAAATCTTGTGGTCTATTAAAATTATAAAATGATTATTTATGTTAAACTAATGAACTCACCAACCTTTTGGTTGACACTTGAAAGCATGTTTATTCTCAGGTACGAAAGAAATCTTCCGCTGTGCATTTGCTCATTTTAGAGATATTACTTAGAGTCATTCATGACATATTTCAAAAGACGTTGCATTCGAGTTGTTGAGTTCATCAAGATTATTATTAAGTCTTTCATAGTTAGATATATTACAAAATGGTATGCATGTCGTCAACTTTAGATGTAATGAAAGATTGTCTTTTCAAAAACGAATGCAATGTTTGTAAAATGTATCATATAGAGGTCAAGTACCTCGCGATGTAATCAACTGTTGTGAATCGTTTATAATCAATATGGACTTCGTCCGGATGGATTAGGACGGGTCCTTTCAGTTGGTATCAGAGCGGTGGTCTTAGCGAACCATGTCTGCATTAGTGTGTCTAACTGATAAGTCGTTAGGATGCATTATTGAGTCTGGACTTCGACCGTGTCTGCATATCAAAAGTTTTGCTTATCATTTTGTGTCAAAAATTACCTGCTTATCATTCTTAGAGAATCACTTGTTTATCATTCTTAGTCTAGACACGTTTTACTGCATTGACTGCATGACTAGTGTATAGACAAAATTCATATCTTAGCGTATCTGCTACTTCATATCTTAGCGTATCTGTTACTGTAACTTTGCCTGACAACTTCCGTAGATTCCTCCGTAACTTATGGGATTTTAGTATTATATATGCATATGTAAATTATGTATTGCAGGGTACTAATCTACATCCTATAATCTATTTCTTATCGAAAATCCTTCATCTGATCGTACGAGATGAATCCTGCAACCAGTTCGAGTCCCTCAGATTCCGATAACTATTCCGATAGTTATTCCGACAGCTATTCCGATATGGATGTTCACCTAAGCTCCGAAGACAGCGTCATCGGCATGAATCAAGCAATCAGCCATTATCAATTCATCTGATGGGTTCGTAGTTGACTTAATTAATGGAAACGCGCAGAAGGCAATCCCTTCCACCAACCGAATTCACCTCTTGACAATGAACCTGAAGCGTTTACCGGCGAACATGTTCGAGACACCATTTTCAGTCTCATTTCCAGGATAAGATCATATTCTATCCACAATTCTGAACCTTATTCATCCGCTCGTTCCGACCGACAATCATCCTGGAGTAATAAGTCAACGAACTTCGCGCTCGAAAAATCAATTCGGAGAATATGGTGCAAAATGTACCAGCTTCAGCAACATCACCGACACCAACAGTACAATCAATAATAGCACCTGTACCATCAAAAATCCATGCTTCAATATCATCATATGTACTTTGAGTATGATCTTCGTTCTACGTATCGTTCTACCTCATTTATCTTCGTTCGACATGGCGAATATGTAATCTCTAAAGTTTTAGAGATTATTTATTCTAGTTCCAACTGAAAATCAAATGAGTTTAATATCATATTGACTCATTAAATCCATGATTACGTCTGAAGAAAATATATATGTATATATGTTTTCAAAAAGGTAGTAATTAAAAATTCTTTTGTACAAACTGTTAATGGTGAAAATATTTTAACGGGTAGGTAATACCCGAGGAATATTTAAATTTCGCATTAATAAGTTACACTGTATATTCTTTGAATCTGATTCAACAGTTATTCACTATCCTATTTACAACCACTGAGATACGTATTCGTTCACCAAAGAATAACTATTTTCATTCAAATTCAATTTCATATTTGGATTTGACCTATCAGAATCCAACAAGTGGCATAATGAAGAAATAATGGACACAATAAAAATTGATTAGAAACAGACTAATTAACAATATTAAATTTTATTAAGAAACCACGCTAACAAAATCCTAGCTAACTGTTCCTAGCTAACTGTTAATTCCGTATTACATTTTATTTATCGCAATTTAATTATCGCAATTTATTTTATCGCAATTTATATTCTCGCAATTTTATTTATTGTCATTTAATTTCTGTTATTTACTTTACACACTTTATTTATGATCATTTAATTTTTGTTATTTATTCTACGCACTTTAAATATCGGGACACGTATACAAGTCTTGACATATCATATCGACACATCTATATATATTATTTGGAATCACCATAGACACTCTATATGCAGTAATGATTGAGTTCTCTATATACAGGGTTGAGGTTGATTCTACAATAATATATATAATTTGAGTTGTGATCGAGTCTGAGACATGTACACGGGTCGCGATACGTATTAATTAATTCAAATATTATATATTAAACTATATATGAATTATTGGACTGTTAACTGTGGAATATCAACTGTAGATTATCAAGATTGGACAATTAAAAAATGAATTAAAATATTGATTATAATATATGAAACTAAACATCTCTTCAAGTTTGCCACTTGATTTCATCTTAAACCTCATTTGTATCTTGACGATTCCAATCTGCGTTCAAACCTTTCATGATTCTTGAAAACACCTCAATCGAGAGGATGAACCAACCGCACTTCATTTACGGAAGGAAAGATTTATGCATATAGTTATGCACCTGAAAAACTCTCGGCAACTGAGTAAAATTTTAACACGTAGCCGCGTCAGATCCTTTGGCATTTATTAGCAAAAATAACTTTGTGATCCCTTTTCAAAGTAGTCAATTTTGTCACAGCTCCAGCAAATCAACTTCGACTTTTCATTCGAAGTAGCCTTACTATAATCCTGATATATATAATTAACCTTTTGATACCGGAGAATCCTTTTATATTCCACCACATTACCAGCAAATGTACCAGCAACCTTGTCGCTCCTTAGTTTAAATCCCTCCGACAAATTACTATAATTATCTATTGAAGTCTCGTCATGTATTCATCCGCATCTTGTAACGAGAACTGCCATAACAATTACCGGGAATCAGCAATTAGTACTTTGAAAACTCACAGCATATCTACATCAACAGTTATATGTATGACATTTATCTCTTAGAATTATGATCTCTCATTCTGAAATTTTGAAAAGCACTCAGTCACAAATCAATACTCTGAATGTTGAAAAAGCTGAATGAAGCAGCAGAAACCATAGACAACCGTAAACGACCTTAATCATCGAAAGTTTGATAATAAAGAATAGTATGTTGGAAAAGCTCAGAAAAGTTGGAACTGAAAAACGGATTGAGCTAACCACAAAGGAGACCAAGGACAAATACAAGGACCATACCATATATTCAAAGAATCCAGGTAATTCTGGATCCGATGAAACCTTCAATGAATATCTTGCTCCGTACTCATGTTAAAATCTTGCGGAAAATCTTTCCCCATCAACCATCGAACTTAGAAATTCCAAAATATCATCATCAATATCTTCGATATTTCTGAGGATATTTTCATAAATATTCTCGTCCGAAATTATATACCTCCTCGTGCTTCCTGTGTATCATTATATTAGAAATATTCACTAGAAATATTAGTACCGAAAAGTAGATTATGCGAAACTATGAAGAAAGCAGTGGACAAATTACAAAGAATAAGTTTGACTTCAAAGAATCTAAATGATTCAATGTCTGCTAAAGTCTTTAGTGAATATCTTGCTCCTTACTCTAAACCCTTACAGACAATAGTTTCTATCATCCTCTGATCTTAGATATTCTGAGATATTATCGTATCTTTCATTATAAATATCCTCCATATTTCTGGAGATATTTTATAACTATTCTCATCTGAAATCATTAATCTCGTCGTGCTATCAGTATTACATCACATAGAAACTATTAGTTTCTATATTCTGTAAACTTTCGAAATTTAAAATATGAATGTTTTGAAGTAGTGTTAGTAACTGATGCATGAGTTAGTATAATATAATGACACTTGATCAATGTGATTATATTACAGTAAGTCATGCTGAGTTTCTAAATGGAACACGATGATTCACAGATTATAACGTCATCATGTGCCATGTTACATAACTCTTTCATTCAAATTAACGTCTGAACACAAAAAAAAAATAAAAAAAATAAAATAATATATATATATATATATATATATATATATATATATATATATATATATATATATATATATATATATATATATTCTTGATAGTTCTATTCTCAGTAATTCTGGTAATTCGACAAATCAAATCGTGCCATTACGATTTCCTTCTTAGAACATTAACAATGTTCATTCTGAAGTTTATATCTGCGAATTCTGAACCATTACAAGCGGTGTTTAATCACAAGAAGAAGAAATGAAGGGATAAAGCTCCAAAATATAAGAGAAAATATAAAGCCCAATAACAACACGGAGGTTACAAACCGTGGATATTAATACGAATAACAATATAAAGACATAGAATAATTAAGAATAGTATTACCCGAAGGTAATAGTAGGAGTAAACAGATTCTTCTGATGGAAGATTGGAAAGAAGGATGACAGAAATGATGATTTAGAAAACATCAAGGATTAGAACGGGATTAAGCATTTCACAATCTTTTGGATGTATGGACTAAGAAAGAAAGTATAGGAATGGTGAGAATAATGAAATGGAAGAGTTTGATTTATAATGGAAAAATCAGACAGAGTAATCAAGGTAGATCACGGTATTTAATTATAGAGATCTTATTTTCCTTATTCGCCACAGAATCAAATCTTTTAGATTTCGAAGATTTTCTTTAAATCCCTTGAATTCCGGAATTTAACCAAGACAACGTCAAAAGTTAAGACGCACCTTATTTTCTGAATTCAACCCTGACTCTGTCAAAAGTTAAGATGAATCTTTACGTTCCTATTTCACTCTTTGATGATAGCTTCATTTGTACTCTTCGAATAATCGAATTATTTTATCCATATTACTCAATAATGATAAAACTCAATTTATCAACTCATATTCGTCATGAAAACATTTTTATTGTTAGCCATGACCATCTCACTCAAATTTCGGGATGAAATTTCTTTAACGGGTAGGTATTGTGATGACCCGGGAATTTCCGACCAAATTTAAACTTAATCTAGATATGAACTCGACACGATAAGCAAAGTCTGTAATATTGAGTCATAAAAAAAATTTGGAACTGTTTACATTGATGCATTTACCCTTTGACTATTTTCGACGATTCACGAACCATTGTGTATAACAAAATATGTAAGTATATATACATAGTTATAAATATAAGTATATATATAATATTTTTGATTAATAAAATACCTTTAGACAATTAGAAGTAAAAATTTAAAATAATAAATAGAATAATTCTATTAATATTAAAATGAATATATATATATATATATATATATATATATATATATATATATATATATATATATATATAAAGGATATTGTATATATAAACATATATATATATATATATATATATATATATATATGCGAATACTATGCATAAGTAAAATTATGTATAATGTAATATACATAAAATGCATAAATAATAAATAATTAATTTATGTTATCATATAATTTTGATAATTAAATTTAATTACAAATGTAAATATAGTTGTTATGTTAACGATACTTTTATTGTAAATAATAATGTTAATATTTGTATTACTGATAATAATTATTTTTAATATAATATATATATATATATATATATATATATATATATATATATGTATATATATATATATATATGTATATGTATATGTAAAAGTTGTTATGTACAAGTATGAGTAATATTATTGATATTATTATCACTATTATTCCTAATGTTATTATTATTATTTAAAGACCATTATTTTTATTATAATTAGAAAATAATACAAATTATTATTATTGTCACTAATAATATTAATATTATCATCTTTACTATTATTATTACTCATTTATATTATTAATATTATTATTATTATTATTATCATTATTATTATTATTATCATTATTATTATTATTATTATTAGTATTTTAATTATTATTAATATTATTAATGTTATTATATTAAATATTAAATACTAAGGTAATAAGTTATATAAATAATCACGCATACACCTCTTATATCCCTTTCAACTTTTAATTTTTTTCTTCTCTTTCTGTATACTCGTGACTTCATCGCTCCCACCCTACAAATCAAATTGATCAATTCCTTGATTTGAGCAACAATTATTCATAATCCAACCTCTATATCTCTCGCCTGCTACTATCCTTGCTGCTAGTCGATATATAAAAAAAATATATATATATAAAGAAAATACCTCAACTTCTCTGTTCGTGAAATTGGATAATCAATATAAAATTTTCAAAACAATCATCAAAATCTAATGATGCAGGAGTATTACAAATCGTCCAATTAATCTTTCTGTAAGTTTGCTTGCTTCAATTCCTTACATTAAACATGAATTTCGAAGTCAAACTTTAAGTATAAAAAGTCAAACGATTTGTATATTGATAAATTTGAATTCGTTATGATGTTTTAAGTTCAATTGATGTTTGATATGGATTCTAGGAATGACTTAAAACTTAATTCGTGTTATAAGATTGTCCAAAAACGTCCTAAAAATCAAATCCAATTTTTTTTTTTTAAACCGCTACAGTAGCAGCAGCGACGAGCTGTAAAAAAAAAAAAAAATTCTATTTTTTTGTTTGATTTAATTAAACTATCCAACTCAGGTTATATATAATTAAATTTCAATTCCTAAATCGATTAGTTAATTTGCTGTTATGAGTTGGTTTATTTTTTTTGATTTGATTATTTATCTATTGAAGGAGATGAAGAAGGATAACTATGTTATATGGGTTACATAGTTTATCTGTTAGAACAAATCAGAAAACAGTGGACAGACGAGTGGTTTGTGGTGTTGGGTGAGCGAAAGGTCCTAGGTTCGAAACTAGGCCGTGGTGTTTTTTTTTTCTTTAGTAATAAAAGTCATGGTTGGGCCATCATGGTTCTTTTCTAGTGGGCCGTGAACTGTTTTGTTATCGGGCCATTAATTGATAATTGGACTTGTGCAAATTTGAGTTTAGTAAACTGCTGTTGGGCCGGGGGAAATTGGGCCACGTTATAGAGATGATACGGGCTATATAGATATATCGTGTATTAAGACAAAATTATAGAAGCAGAAGAGTGGCAAGGTGTTGGCTTGGGTTTACAAGAGGTCGCGGGTTCGAGTCCCGCTCAGGGCATTTCTTCCTTTTTGGAAAAAGCTATAAAAGGGGTATACACTCTTGTATTTTTTTTTTTCTTTTCTTTTCCTATTATTATTACTATTAGTTATTATTATTATTATATTTATTGTTATTATGATTATTATTAATTATTGTTACTAATGTTAAAATAATCATTATTATTACTATCATAATACAAGTGATTATTATTATTATTATTACAATATTAGAATTATTATTATTAGTGTTATAAAGATTATTATTATCATTTGCATATGTATTAAAATTGTTACTACTATTATTAGTATTGCTAATACAAGAAGTAAATATAAATTATTAATACGAATATAATTATAATGATGATTTATATTGTTATTACTAAAATTAATATCATTACTAATATGTGTGTTATTATTATTAACATGTTTAGGATTAGTATTATCTTTATTAACGATATCATTATTATTATTAGTATTATCATTATTAATAAAGGTATTATTATTAGTAACTCATTAATACAAAAACTATCATTTTTAACAAATAAATATTTTGATACAAAGTATATTTAGTACATATACTATAACGATATTAACATCTCATATAACTACATATTAGCATTATATAGATAAATATATATTTTTATCATGTATAAACCCTAAAATAAATTATTATATTAGCCATATAATTATATAAACTAAATATAATAAATTTATCTATAACTATATAACATATGAGATAACAAGTATATTATTAATAATAATAATATATATAAACTTGTTCGATTACAAATTATTAAACTTGTTCGATTACAATTATGTATATTAATAAATATACAAATGATATAGGTTCGTGAATCCGAGGCCAATCCTGCATTTGTTCAGTTGTTTAATGTCGTTATATGTATTTTTACTACAAAATACATTAGGTGAGTTTCATTTGCTCCCTTTTTAAATGCTTTTGCAATATATATTTTGGGACTGAGAATACATGCGCTGCTTTATAAATGTTTGACGTGATAGACACAAGTACTTAAAACTACATTCTATGGCTGAATTATCAAAATCGAATATGCCCCTTTTTATTAAGTCTGGTAATCTAAGAATTAGGGAACAGACACCCTAATTGACGCGAATCCTAAAGATAGATCTATCGGGCCCAACAAGCCCCATCCAAAGTACCGGATACTTTAGTGCTTCGAAATTTATATCATGTCCGATGGAGGATCCCGGAATGATGGGGATATTCTTATATGCATATTGTGAATGTCGATTACCAGGTGTTCAATCCATATGAATGATATTTTTGTCTCTATGCATGGGACGTATGTTTATGAGAAATGAAAATATGAAATCTTGTGGTCTATTAAAATTATAAAATAATTATTTATGTTAAACTAATGAACTCACCAACCTTTTGGTTGACACTTGAAAGCATGTTTATTCTCAGGTACGAAAGAAATCTTCCGCTGTGCATTTGCTCATTTTAGAGATATTACTTAGAGTCATTCATGACATATTTCAAAAGACGTTGCATTCGAGTCATTGAGTTCATCAAGATTATTATTAAGTCTTTCATAGTTAGATATATTACAAAATGGTATGCATGTCGTCAACTTTAGATGTAATGAAAGATTGTCTTTTCAAAAACGAATGCAATGTTTGTAAAATGTATCATATAGAGGTCAAGTACCTCGCGATGTAATCAACTGTTGTGAATCGTTTATAATCAATATGGACTTCGTCCGGATGGATTAGGACGGGTCCTTTTAAAAACGTCAACACAAAGGTTGGTGAGCTATAGTTTAAGTATAACAGTATGTAAGGTAGGCCACGAGATTTCAGTGCTACAAAGAGCGTTTCAAAACAGTATGATAAAGTATATGTTAACCGTGGGCACTTGGTAACTAACTTAACGTTTATACCCCCTGAAAGTACACTTGGCAAGTGCGTATGTTTACGAAGTATTAAACACTCGTTAAATGCTAGCGCGACTATCCCAAGTGGGGATGTCAAATCCTATGGATCCATATCTAAGATTCGCGTTCACAGTTCAAAAACCAATGATTAAACGTTACCGAGCTAAAGGGAATGTTTATGCCGTTGTATAACCCACACATATATAAAGTTTAAGTACTCATGCCTAGTATGTAAAACATAAAATCCGCATGTATTCTCAGTTCCTAAAATAAGTTAAAGTAAAAATGGAATGCTATAACTCACAATGATAAGGTAGCGGTAAAGTATGACTCGGGAGATAAGCAAGTGTGTAGGTCCGGGAAGTCCACAACCTAAGTCAAATAGTACTAAATCAGTAAATCGTCCGAATAGGTTTAAAAGTATGTAAATAAGGTCTTAAAGGTCATCATCATTCATCATCAAACAAAAGGTGTAAAGTAAGTTTCGTTCATGAAAGAAGTTTAAAACAAATGCTGAGTTCGGTCAGTCACCACGGCCTCTATACCTACTGAAATAAGGTGAGACTAGTGGCCATGTCTCTGTATATGAGTCCTTTAGTTGTGGTAAAAATCCCAGAAGCAAATTCGTCTTCATTTGACCGTGGCGACGGTCTAAGTGCGAGTAGGTCAGAATTTTCAGCACAACGTTAAATGGACATAGTGACGATCGGAGGGCCATAAATCCTAAACCGTAACTCGGATCAAGACGAGTCCTACATGAAAAGTTATCTAATCGAACAGAGCTATCTGAAAATCATAATTACAGTAGCCCAGGTCGTACGGGTCAGACACAGAAACAGTAGAACAGTAGGGTCAGTAGGTTCCGGTGGTTCTTGGTGCTCGATGCTTATGATGGTTCTCATCCTTGATGCATATAGCTTCAAGTGTACAACTCGTTGATGTGTTTGAATCATTTTCACCAAGGTTTGACCATCATAACCCAAGTGTAAGTCTAAGACATGAAGCACAACTCACTTAAGTGTTGCAAGTGTTTTGATGAACCAAAGTTACATCAAAGTCTTAGATTCAACACATACATGGAATGTAAAAGTAATATTAACCAAGTTTTGACTATTATGACACAAGTGTAGGTCTAAGACATGTAGCACAACTCACTTAAGAGTTGTATGAAGTTTGATGAACCAAAGTTACATCAAAGTCTTAGATCTAGCACATACATGAACTTTAAAACTAATATTAAGTTACAACTTGAAAATAAACTTATAAAATCAAGATCTTAAGTTGTAGAACATAGTTCTTAGTTTGATCTTGAAGATTCAAGACTCAAAAGTCTAGATCTAACATAAGTGTACAAAGTTATAATTAAAGAAAGCTTACGTACATGTTCTTGAACTTTTAAAGTTAACTTTAAGTTCAAGAAAGTTATGAGATCAAGACTAACTTGTAGTACTTGACCATTTAAACTAATAAACATGAAATTAAAGTGCAAGAATGAAGTGATAAACTAAATAAACAAGTTAATAAGTTCATGGGTTGTATACTTTAAAGATTCAAGCCTAGGTCTTGATCTTTAGAAAGTAAACTTTAAAGTTTACTTCATGAACTTCAAGTATGATTTACAACCATGAACTTAGAATCTTTGAAACAATAAAGGTAGAATCATAAACTAGTAAGTTTATGTTCTTGAGTGTTCTTGTAATACAAGATAAAAGAAGAATGAAACTAGTAAGTTTGATTCTTGAAACTAGTAAGGAACAACAACTATTACAAGTATGTAACCATAAACAAGAACAAGTAATTAATCACTACAAGAGCAAGTATCAAACAACAAATGATGATGATGATGATTAAGGGTGTAAGGTCACGGTTTTACAAAGAAAATGAGAAGAGAAAAGAAGTTCAAGTTGCTCACAAGTTTAGAGAGAATATGAGAGAAAGTGTGAAGTGTTTTTGGAAATGAGAATGCAAGTGAAGAGTGATACAAAAAAAAAGAAACAAAACCTCCCTTGTAGCATTGCAAACCGACGGTTTGCTTCAAGGGATGGGGGAGGGTTTTGACCACAAGTTTATTGCATGTAAAAGCTCAAAAAGATGGTTACAAGGGGTGTTGGTGTTGGAACAAGGTGCAACTAGATTATAAAAGCCTTAATCAAACTAGTTACATCTTTAAGTAATACTTACATGGAAGAGTGGGCTAGTTAGTCCATTTAAAATGTAGGGTGAGCTTATAAGCCCAATATCATGAGTCCATAACACTAATAAAAGCCCAAGTTCAATTAATTAACAAATAAATCCAATTAAAGCCCAAGTAATTAACTAATAACCATAGTTAATCAAAATGATTAATAAAACTTAATCATGAATGTAAATAATACTTGAAAATATTATTCGTGTAAGTTCCGTGTGTCATAAAGACGTTTCGGGCAATTAAAGTCAAGTACGGTTAATCATGACAACAAGTAAATGTAATAACATACATTCGTTTTATCACAAGTATTAATAATAATAATTATTAATAAATAAACGTTGGAAAATCCAGGGTCGTTACACTTTGAGTAGTGGACCAGAATGTCCAACATAATCTCTTCAATTATTGGTCCTTGAAACAGCTGTTGAAGTTGCTACGAATATTTCGTAAATAGTAACGATGATGCCAACCTGGAATTTCGCTTACGGCATTAAGAATTCCTTGATGGCGGTCTGAAATAACACACAACTCCCTTGGATTACGTGAAGCGACGTGAGTTCTGAATAGATGCAAAAACCATGACCAATTTTCGTTGCTTTCATTATCAACCATTGCAAATGCAACGGGCAATATATGCCCGTTAGAAGTTTTGTAACTGCCGTAAGCAACTTACCCTTGTAGCTGCCTTTCAAATGTGTGTCATCGACACAAATCAAAGGGATGCACATATTAAATGCTCTAATTTACGGGCCAAATGCCCAAAATACAAACTTGAATGTAAACGCCTGGCTCGTGCTTTGTGGACCATGCTCAAACCTTACAATGGTCTTACAATGGTCTCTGGATTAGTATGCTCTAATTCATCTATATACCTAGGCAACTCAACAAAGTTACTCTCCCATGTTCCATAAATTCGTTAGATAGCAATCCGCCTAACATTCCATGCCTTAGCGTAACTTACGTCCACATTCCAAGTATATTTTATGTGTGCTTGGATGTGCTTAACGGGATAAGCCATGTTTGCATTGACTTGACATGCAATATCAGTAGCAATTAAGCTTGATGTTAAACAACGATTATTGTTACCCCGAACATACCCGTAACAATTGTGGCTATCGTCCCACTTTGATATACGCCATATACGGTACTTGTTCTTACTTGAACCACTAACACTACACATACACGAAAAATCTTCGTGGGGACCCTTGTACTTTTTTCATCTTGTGAAACATTTTATTTGGGCATAGTGGTCTCGTATCAGTAATAATTATCTCTCTACTATTCTTTATGTTCCACTTCCGAATAGCGAACATAAATTCGACTATACTTTGAAAAGCCATTCATTCAAAGACTAATCAGGGGTCTCATTAGACCAAACAGTAAAATTTGGTTCGTCATCTTCATCGAAGGGAAGTCAACGTTCATCGTAAACTTGTGAATTAAGGAACCCAAACCGTGATATTATTCTTCTCGTTTGTTGAGTTCCTACGTCCGTCTCCTCCTCATTCACTTTATTTTACTCATCTAAAACTTCTTCTTGGATGGTAAAACTCTCTACAGTGTCCATTACTTTCTTGTGACATTGCATCATCGGCATCTTTGCCTTCCTCTTCCTCTATATCTTCATCTTCGTGGTTATGAGTTGTGGATGGACCTCCGTGTTCACGAATATTTTGTGAGGATTGCATAACACTATGCATCTGACTCACAATACGAGATTCTTGTGTAGGAATGATGCTCTCCAACCTAACTTCGAATTGAGCTTGATATTCTGGATTCCGCTCACCCAAAAAATATATTGTCTCCAAACCATTGTTATCAAATATTTGATTGTTGTATATTGAACCATTAAACTCATACCAAAGTATGAATTCCAACGCCCATAACTCTTTTGCAACTCGAACATGTCGATAGACTATATCAACAAACCAAGAGAAATCAACCTTGTTACACAATAGAAAACCATTTTTTGCCGAATTATATTCACTAATAAGACATCCATCTTGATAGTAACGTCATCACCCCAAAAAAAGATGTACAAAAATTGGACGAGATAGAGCCATTATTTTATAATAAGATTAGGAAAAATATTTAACATTTATTTGAATTGAAGTGTTTGCTATAAAATGTTCTAAATAGTACCAGTTTAAATAAGACACTAAAGTATGGGCTTCGAATTTGGTAGAATCGGGATAGATAAATAATTCTGAAGAGACTGGGGGAAAAAAACGAATCTAGCAGCTTTTATCAACTTTTATGAGCTTTAATTAACTGAAAATAAAAAGAGACTGAAATTTAGGGTTTTGGTTAAGGTTCCGCAACTGGGACATGCGGTACCCCTTATTATTGGGACCATCCTGCAATTGGGACATGCGGAACCCCCGAACAATCTTCTCTTTCCTGAATTTTCGCAGCTTTTTTCATATTTTTGCAGTTTGGCACAGGGTTCCTCTGTTCCCACCTACGACACCCCTCATTTTTTAGCATTCCGCAGCTCCCACCAGTGGGTATACTTGTTTCACAAAAAACCTTATTTACCATACGGGTACGATAAAGACAATTGGGATAAGTACTCTTTTGCCAAACAATTCATAATATATAGAATAATGAAGGAAACGAGAGGGGTATGTGGCGCGTAAAAAATATGACATGTGTACTGTACACGTGGGTTAATTCGGGCCAGTAGTAAATTTCGAGCGAAAAAGTGTATACTACTACAATTTTGGTCCATAGACTTTACTTATTTCTCACTTTTCACCCTTGTATTATATTTGCACTTTTGTCATTATACATTTTTTCATTTCATTATCAACACAAATCCAAATACAAATTTACAACTTTCATTCAACTTTTTTCATATTTTATTTAATATACTTTACATAGATGATAAAAACAAAAATTGAATCCATCATACACATAACACCATGTATTATAGTTAGGGTGTGTTTGGTTATAATGTGAACTAAAATTTATGAGAACTTATAGAAGTCTGATTTTAATAAGCTATACATAATCAGTTTTATTTGTTATACAATAAATAAAAAGTATAGCTTATCAGAGTGTTAAACTCTAGAAAATTAAGCTTCAAGTACAAGTTTTAAATAAAGAAAAATAGAGTTTATGATAACAAAATTAGTAAGATACCCTTTATTATATTATTTTACACTTTATATTTGGGTCCTTTTAAGTCAGTTCACAACTATAAATTCGAGATTTAACTCTACGTATTTTACTAAACACTTGTAAAAAAAATAAGTTTTAGCTTTTGGCATAGAAAATAAGCTCTACTTTCCAACTTCAGCTCCAAGCTTCCAATTCTTATTCTTTTGAGAAAATGTAAAATAATACACCTACCGTAACGAAAGCCAAACCTGAGTCCAGTAGGTAAGGTATCGAACCACAATAAGATCTAAGATTGATCAATTTCTGAATCAAACCATGATGAATGACACCTTTAATCAGTTTCCAATGAAATAACCGTTTCAAATGCACCAACCAATGCACTCACTTTACTCTTTCTCTTTTCACGTAACTTGCTAACAGTCTCTTCTATCACATTATTATAAGCCGTGTTATCTTTCTTCTCAAGACCCACTCCTACTTGATTGTTCGCCGCCACCACACTCACCGCCGTAACTCTGCCGTCTGCCACCATATTTTCCGTCGTCTGTCCACCTTCCACCACCTTTTCACTACCTTCTATTTTGTCTTCTTTTTTAGTCTCTTCCATTACCATCTGTTCCTTTTCATTCACACTCATATGTTCCACTCTTTCTTCTTTCGTTATTGGTTCTTGTTTCACATTTATATGTTGTACTCTGTCTTCTTTCTTTATCGGTTCTTGTTTTTCTTGTACCTTTTCAAGAAAGCGACTAGCAATGAGAGCGATCTTGGGCTTTTGTTTGGGCTCATGATTTAGATTTCCTTTGGGATCCACTTTTGGTTCCGAGTCATGATCCACTTCCATTTCGGGCTTCGGTTTTAACTCTGGCTCTAATATTGGCTCTGGCTTATGCTTTGTGATCTCGGGTTGTGGCACTATCTTCAACTCCTGCTTTGGTTCGGGTTGATTCGAAGTAGCTTCCACTTCGGGCTTCACGTCTGACTCTTGCTCTAAATTTTTCTCCAATGTCGGATCCAAGTTATTCTCTAGTCTGAGTTTTGGCTCCAACACTTGCTCCATCACTGGTTCCTGATGATTCTCCACTTTTGGTTCCAGCTTGATTTTGGCTTCAGCTTCCAACTCCAACTCAGGCTTATGCTCCACATTCGGTTCTTCTTCTTGTTGTGTATGTGGTTGTGGTTCTTCTTTGAGATCCTTTTCTGATTTTGGTTGCAGTTCTTGCACTGGTTCTTGATCTTGTTCTTGTTCTTGTTCTTGTCCTTGTCCTTGTTCTTGTTCAAGTTTTTCTTTTTCTTCATGTTCTTGATTCTGTTCACGTTCATGTTCATGTTCATGTTCATGTTCATGTTCATGTTCATGTTCATGTTCATGTTCATGTTCATGTTCATGTTCATGCTCCTGCTCTTGTTCTTGTTCTTGTTCCGGTTTTCTTTCTTCTTCATGTTGTTGTTTCTGTTCATGTTCCTGATCATGTTCATGTTCCTGATCATGTTCATATTTATGGTCTTGTTCTTGGTCTTGGTCTTGTTCTTGTTCTTGTTCTTGTTCTTGTTCTAGTTGAACTTGTTGATTCCCAATTTCTTGTTCATCGACTGTTTCAGCGCATGGAGAACCAACTTCTGATCCATCTCGTGATTGCAGAATATTGTGATCATCTTCTAAAGCCGTTGGAGATTGCTCCGAATGTGACATTTCTTCAGTATCTTCAACCTCGCTATCATCTCCTTGTTCATGTTTTTCATTATCTTGCTCATTATCTTTCTTATTTTGACGTGTTGATTTGGGAGCAAGCTTCGTCGGTTGCTTAGTTAGCTTCTTAGTACTTCCAATGCCAACACTTGTTGGGCTCTTCTTGTTTACTCGTTTAGGAATAAGAGGGGGAGATTTCACAATCTCTTTTGATTTCGACAATTGGTTTGTTTTCAATGATGACAATGATGAAGTTGGTTTCGTGTTTTTTTCTTTAATATTTGGAGAAGGACTACGTATTCTATCTTTAGTACTTGGAGACGGGCTACGTATTCTATTATTAGGCGTTGGAGAAGGACTACGTAATTTGTTAGTTGTTGGAGAAGGACTACGTAATTTGTTAGGCGTTGGAGAAGGACTTCGTAATTTGTTAGTTGTTGGAGAAGGACTACGTAACTTGTTAGTTGTTGGAGAAGGACTGCGTAATTTGCTAGTAGGGGCTTTGGAAGGAATTGATGATTGCTTTTTGGTGGAAGAATCGGCGGTTGCTTTGCCCTTCTTGGTTTCATTTGTGGGTGACGAGGTTGTTTTCTTTGTTGTGAGAGGGCTTGTCGTTTTCTTTTGTTGTGTAGTTTCTGTTGTTGTTGATTTACGCGTTGGTAACGAAGAAGATGTTGGTTTCTTCGCTTCCTTTATTCCTTTTGACGCCATTCGGTGACTAAACTAAACATCAATTGTGAACTTTTGGTTGGAAAGAGCCTGCATTTTCATTGAAATGAATGTAGATGATCAACAAGATAAACCTCGGAAACCAGTATATATGAGGGGATTTTAAATATGATATGGACCTAGGAATTGAAATTAAGACCATGTTTGTATTATGTATGTACTTTTGTTCATCAAAGGTTGGAATGTATATGAGGCTAAAACAATAAAAGAAAGGTTTGGTTCCTGGCATGTGTTAGATTTTTGATATGTATGAAAAGCTTGTGATGGTCCAAAAATATTGGCATAATTTGTGGGACACCCAAAATTTCTAATATATCCTACTATTTTGGTAATGTTATTAACCACTATTAGGTCAAATATACAAAAATTTTATCCATCTTTAAGTAATACATCTGTTTTGACATGATAAATTGATAATTTGATAATATCATATTTTAAAGTATGCTAATGTGAACCATTAAAGATAATCATGTTTATAACATGGACAAATGTTGGTTTTTTACTTTTTTACAAAACAGATTTTCAAATATAGGGAAGTGAAACTGAAGATAATAATGATTCTAAGACACTACTATTGGTATTTGAGAAATACTGTACATGGAACCTAGTGCTGATACGGCTCGCAAATATGGTGGGACTGTATTAGGTTTAGCCATAATTAGTAAACAACTGATGATGTTTATTCGGCATCAGATTCTGCTAACTTATATCTTTACTTACTATGATGATCGTAAGATACGGTTTCTTGCTAAAGAACACTTCACTTTACCGACTCCCCTTTTCGTCATAAAGCTATAATAATGCTATTGCAAATCAATTTTCTGATTTTAACTTTTTCTAGGTATTAGAACTAGTGAACCACTAGGAGTTGTTTAATCGATTCAACTTTTTTTATTATTTCAAAAATACAAAGAATTAAAATATAAAGGATATTTATGAAAGAAACCAAGAACGGTACAAAGAGAAACTAGGCACCAATGCAACCTGCAAACGCCAACCACCACAATACGTACTAAACAACGAGCAACAAAGCAGAACATTAAATACAAAACTAACCTAACGACCACTGGACAAACCTAACCGAAACAGAACAAACTCCAGTTTATTGGTTATCATGAAAAACTTCTGGATCAGTTACACATACATAGTTCAGTCACAATTAACATCATAAATGATTAAATTCTCACAAAACAAATTACCTAAATAACAAGGTTCTGGTATTCACAGATCTTAGTTCATATCAAATCTAAATTGACTGCGTTACTCTAAAAATGAATCAACCGAAATCTCGGCTTCAAATGGACAAAAAAATGCAACAACATAACTCAATCCGGCACATGTGAGGTAGGGGGAGGTGAGATGTAGACAATCATTCCTCTACCCTAAAATACCCTAAAATAGAAGAGAAGTCGTTTCTCTAACCACGAGTCGAGAAAGAATTCTCCACCCACAGGAAGAAAAAGTCATCCCTCTCTCTATCCATCTCTATCCAGAGCAGAGATTTCTTACGTTACATGAGGACCTCCGGCAAAAAAACAGAATAAAAAATAATAAATAAATAAGGATGAAAATAAAGATAAAGATGACACGCCATGAAAATGGTGAAATCAAAGCCAGCATGCAATTCAATTAGACTCTAAGCGGCCGTCAAGTTGCCAATAAATCGACGGTTACTATTGCCACAATTAATGGAGCCAAAAGGCATTGAAAACAGAAACCCGAAAAGCGTGCCAAGTGGAAGTTGTTGCGCAAATTCTTTACACATGTCAGAGACGTTTGTATAAGGCTGAGCTTTCTATACATGTAATACAACCTTGCACTAAACCTGCCACATTTATTTACCTTATTTTCATATTATAATAAAGGAAAACGAAAACGATGTAATGTAACCTGCCTGAATATAACACTACGGTCTATACGATCACCGTCCACAGAAGATTTCAACATTCATGTTAAGAAGATTGTTCTCTATCTTCCAAGTTTAGGGCATCACAATAGCATCCAACTAATAGAACAAGTCATATCAGGAAACATTGAAAACCTATACATACACAACTCCATGTAGTTCGGCTAGGCCTACTTACACAATCAAGAATAATATAACAAATTTATATTATTACAAGATTAAGAACAGAAATTCAATTTACTTAACCCATATTAAACCAAAATTAATTAATGAAATACAATTCTATTTCAAGATTCAGAGATAGTGAAATTATGGTGCCAGAGCTCCTACATGCACTCTATACCAATATAATTGTACAAAACAAGAACATGACTACTTGCTGCCAACCTAATAGAACTGATAATTATGGATTCGAACCAACAAACGTACCTACCAAGCGTCACCAGTTCATTATTCCATCAACCTGAATAGGCTAAACGTCAATCCTCGTTTCAATCCTTCGATGGCCGGTTAGTAAGCAAGTCCAAGAACCGAAGCCGAAACTCATTTAAAATTTTGAACAAGTATCTTCTTCTTTTCCACTTGAGTTCCTCAATATGTACAAAGGAACTGTTTTGTCTTTTCATGCTGATGCAATGGTGGAAGTTGGAGAAGCAGAATACTGATCTTCGACACCATTACTAAATTTACTGCTTTGTTGTCGGACTTTAAAACTACCGTGTCTCACGGGTTTCGGCGAGAAAAGTGAACTAAGCATTTTCTCCAAAGATTGAGCAGTAAATTTAGCATATTTACTCGCACTCGAATCTTGTTCTACCAATGGCCCGTAATTTTGCATATAGCTTCTGTAAACAGGAACAATTGCTTGAATGATAAGTTGACATGTCTTCTCCCTTAAATCTTTCTCCATTATAACCCATGTAGAGTGTCTCTTATAAATATTATCAAAAGCTTCATTAAAAGCCTTTAACCTCTTTTTTACTAGATCACGCGCAGTTGCACGGCCACCGGAAAACAGGATTAATCCTTCACGGCTTAAATGAGACGGAAGTTTTGACCAACTTTCTCTTAAAAAGATGGCTGAATACTCATCTGTGTCCATTTGGCGTTCTCGTAACCATTGATCGCCCAATAAAGCTCCGATCTTTGTGCCTTTTAGATGCTTGTAAAGATGATAATAATTGTTCATCAAGAAAATGTATGAAAGAATGGGATCATTATACGCCTTTGACCATGAGTCAAGATTCAATTCAATGGCTCGAATCAATTTAAGAAGCTCATCATGTAAAAGATTTTCTTGAAATTTTTCGTGTTTCCAACTTCTTTCGATGGCTAAAACTTGATTTAATATCGGTTTATAATCGTTTCCAACAAGCCTATTAGAGTAATCAGTAATGAAACTCACAAGTCTCGGAACACTGCCATCGGGTGGGGGTGGGGCCTGTCTCTGCAACTCCACTTGAAGCAAAAGCTCCCAAAAAATTTCAAAAGCACCTTCAATCACCCTTTTAATTAAATCTCTTGTAAGATTTTGAATTTCAGCACAGGCGGCCCCACCAAAAAGACGATTAAAATCCAATCTTAACCTATTTAAAGAAGCAAAAATGTCTAATAACTTCAATAGCTTAATTGGATCCTTCTTACTCTCGGTTACCGTTTTCCCAAATTGGAGAAAAGCAAGCATACCTGCTTGGGCTGCTATATTAGCAAAACAACCCCTCCATACATCTAATCCCAATTTGTCAAAAACATCGTTGCAAAGCTTATATTCAGCTTCAAACAAATGCTTCACTGCAAACTCCAAATGTTTACTCCACTTAGAAATATAACCCTCGATGCTCTGCACATCATTGAACTCAGAAACTGAAATTTCCAAATAATCCAAGTTTAATGCCCGCAAACTTGCTCTAACAATCGAGCTGCGAACTTCCACATAAATAGATTTGCATTTTTCTAGCCTGTTGTTAGCAATTAAACTTCGAAGAATATCTTGTAACTTATGAATTACAGGAACTGGTAAAGGGGATGGGGCAATACAAGCTTGTTCATCTTTTAATGGAGATGAAGACATAGGTAAAGGGACGCTGTTTTCAGTTAAAAGACGTCGAAACTCAACCTCGAGTCTATCCAAAGCTGCCTCTAAAAGGCCACCATCAAGCCGACCTTTTTCTTCTTTACTTTGTAATCCTTTAAGATACTCTAAAGCTTTTTTCAAACTAGAAGTGTATCTAATATCAGCTACATTATGATCTTCCAAATACTCAACAATATCATCCAACCACTGAATCGCCATCCCACAATTATCCGACAAAAACTTCAACGCTTCCTGCAAATTCTTCAAAACCGCAAGATATCCCGAAAGATCCGATTGAGGATCCGATAACGACTTCTCTAACCCGTGGATAGCATCAAACACTTTCAAAACAGCAGCTGCAGGGACAACAGCTCTGTTTATATGACCACCAACAGCATCAAGTGCGTCCCTTTGCGCACGAATTGGACGAACCGCGGCTTCTAAACAGGGTAATCTCTGATTAATCTCTTCTAACCTAGGTCCCGCTTGATGTATCGATAACCCTAAAGCTTTACATTTATCTAAATTAACCTTCAATGAGTTCCTTGCAGACACCAAATTCCCAATTCCAAACTCACCCCCTGACCCCATACCACCACAATTTTTACAAACCCTAATTGAATTTTTCACACTCTAAAACCTAACCACCGACAATTTTCTCAAAATAACAGATCTAAACCAATAACAAATTCCGCATTGAGCGAATAACAATAACTAAATTAACAAACTACTGTTCAAAAATTAAAGCTTTATCAGGCGGTACAAATTCGTAGATCACGAAATAATTTCGAGATTAAGAGACAAATACTTACGATTGAAGTAGGGCTTTTGAAGATCGATGTGGAATGAGGTAAAGTTAA
The DNA here is from genome assembly GCF_046630445.1 of Rutidosis leptorrhynchoides. Classification (NCBI taxonomy): domain Eukaryota; kingdom Viridiplantae; phylum Streptophyta; class Magnoliopsida; order Asterales; family Asteraceae; genus Rutidosis; species Rutidosis leptorrhynchoides. The sequence goes on along the minus strand of NC_092334.1, from coordinate 141,186,964 downwards.
AGACGAATCGAGTATTTGTAGAGATTTATATCATATAATTGAATTTAGAAGTGAAGTACGGGTGAAAAATAGGGGAAATAACAAAACCCTAAAAAGTGATCGATATATAGATATAGATAGATAGATAGATACAGTATATACATACAGTAAGTAGTACACGCCTTTTGTTATTCTTTCAACTTTCTGCTTTTGACACTACTTTTCATCTCGCTCGTACCTTTTTCAAGTGTATGCCATTAATTCATGTTTATTTATTTATTTATTTATTTATTTATTTATTTGTTTCATTCACATTTACTAATGTATTTAGCTTTGGTTCTAGTTAGCTTTAGTTCGGGTTATGTTGGTAGGCTTAGTTTTTCTGCTCCCGAGCCCCATTCGTGTTTCTCTTTTTGTATCTTGTTTTCTTTGTCTCTTCTCGAGATAAAGTTTTGTTATAAATTTTTGTTTTTTGCCAAAAAAAAATAATAATAATAAAATTTACTAATGTATTTTAATTTTATATTTTATTTAATACGAGTATTTAATTTTATACTACTTAATTTTAAATGATTCAGTTTGAAATTTAGGGTGCGTTACGCGTTAATTAAATAGTTAAACATAGAATATTGAATCGTTTAGCAATCGTTGCATTTATTACTGACATTTATATGAAAAATTATCTTAAATCGTTCAGCAAATTGTGTTGAATCAATCAGAGTTGAAATAATCTTCAAACTACACACCTTCGTTCTTTAATATCCTTTTTGAATTATATCCAAAACATTTATTTGTATAATCTTGTTTATTCATTTTGAAAGGTTAATACATTAACTTTATATCATTCATAGTGTTTATTCATAATGATTCTTAAACGGGTTATTGTTGTATGGAACTAAATTCAATCATAATTACTGAAATGAAACATGTGGGTACATTTAGGTTATCGGGATTTCTTTTCAATTTTCTGCTTGCGGTCTCGTAGAGAGTGTTTTTAGGCTTCCCAGCAGGCGATTGTAGTGGATTCGTGGACTAGTTGGGGTAGGGTCAAATGATCGAGTGTTTTCGGGAGAAAATCGTGTTGTGAGGTTCGGTTTGACTACGAATGTCATTAATCTAGTGATGGTTGTTGATGCAGCATGGTTTGGAATTAGTTGTTGCTTATACAGTGCATTTGTTTGTGGTCAATTTAGTTGAGTGTGTATTGTTTATGTAGTGTTCAGTAGAACATAGTGTAGGTTCAAAATAATTGTGCAATCTGTCACATTTGTAACCCAACGGATTATCAATTCTTTTTATGTGTTTATATATTTAAATATATGTACTTTCGAAGAAGAAGAAAAAAACTCCCATAAGGGAGCTTTAGTGCTTTACCTTTTTCTAGCTTGTGCGATGATAAACTAAAACCTCGTGGATTAGACTATACTTAACCCTGCGTGTGACGTGTGATGACCCAGAAAATTTCACATTAATAAATTAATTACAGGATAGAATGTTTCCGACACGATAAACGGACCTATTATGTTGAGTCTTAAAACTTTTTGAACTAATTTACACGTTCAAGTACACTTTTATCATTTCCGACGATTCACGAACAACGATTTATAAATGGATATATAAATATATATATATATATATATATATATATATATATATATATATATATATATATATATATATATATATATATATATATATATATATATATATATATATATAACGATTTAAATAAATAATTTAATTATATATGTTATATAAATAACTCGATATATATATCATTGAAAATGGCAAGATTGTATTTGGACAAAATGTGAGACTTTCTATTTTTTCACGTTTGATAAACATGCATATCTATATAGATTCGATATTAGACGAGGACAAAATTTAAAGTAGCTAGACATTTGATCATGCAAGCTGACGTGTGTGTATATAATTAGTCTCACTTAAATATTGTTAAATATAAAATAAAGATTTCTAATGAGCAACAAAAGACTACAACATTTCGTATCAAGATTTTAAGTTAAAATGACGAAAATCACTAAACCTGCGCACTTGCACGAGAAAAATTATAACTAAATCATACTGACTCGAAAAAGGGTGATTCCGGTGTCCAGACGACCGTAACTCATAAATCTACAACTTTCATGAAGACACCATACGCGGATCGCGTACCTATCTACGTGAAACGCGTAATGTTTGTCGACATAAAAAGTGATGGCGGCTTTTAATTTAACACGTTTATTATTATTATATTATTATATTATCTTATCATAATTATTATATTATTATTATTTATATTATTTAAATTATTATTATTATATCTATATATATGATAATTGATCTACGAGGAACACATAAACCTAAATATTTTTACTCCGTATTATTACTTATTGTATCACCTACACAAACCCATATTTCGGTTTATTTTTGTCAAAAGAAATATTACTCTGCATAATTTCTAATTAGAATCACAAATTAGTAGTAATATATTATAACGAGGTTATACACGGGTGTTTTTAATTCGGGTTTCAAACCGTTTTAAACTAAGGAAATATTGGATATTGTTCGGGGTATTGTTCGCGAATCCAAGACCAACCGTACAGTCATCAACTATCTTTACGTCTAAGTAATTTGCCTACAATATTGAACCTCAGTATTGCACAGTGAGTTTATAGTCTCCCTTTTTAAATACTTTAAATATTTTTGGGCTAAGAATACATGCAATTTATTTTAAATGCAATGGACACAAGTACATACTTAATTCTACACTGAGTTAAACCGAAAATCCCTTAGCTTTGATAACTAGTATCTACCAGTACATAGGATATGGACTGGTGGGCGCAAATAATTGTATATGGATTCATAGGGCTTGACATCCCCGTCCGAGCTAGAGCGCTAGCCTTTTAACGGACGTATGTTATTTGAGTTTATGACACGTTGGTTTGCGTGTATTAAAACGAATAGGGTAATTATCATTATAGCGTTAAGTTTAGTTACCAGGGTGCTCTATTATGTAGAATATATTGATAAACTTTTGAAGAAATCTTGTGGTCCATCTTTATATATTTATGACTCGAGCAATTAAACCTATAACTCACCAACATTCGTGTTGACATTTTTAGCATGTTTTTATTCTCAGGTCCTTAGACTGCTTCTGCTGTGATGTGCTTGTTGCCTGCATGGAATCTCTCATGCTTTGTATAAAGTTTATTGCATTCAAAACAAAACCACGTTGTGTAATAAATAAATTGACTGTGATGTCAACCTGTAAAATAAAGACTTATGTATTTTGGAGATTTGCTTATACTTAAGCACTCGCCCACATGTTTATAACTTTCTATGTTTAGAAAGTCACTTATTTTAATGAATGCAATATTTTATCAAAACGTATTATATAGAGGTCAAACCCTCAATGTGGAATCAATGATTAACGTGTCGCGTCAATAGCGATTTTGACGGGTCGTTACATGACGTCAGAGGCAAATGGTGTACTTTTGGTTGGAAAAATGGGGTTTTGATTGTAACTGTATTTGACCGTCATTAATCTAAAAGTTCAAATTTTTATGTTAAATATTTGTAGAATGATGTGGTAAAATCTGATTAAAGATTGGGTGAAAAAAATAATTTATATAATAAATATGTCTTGATTATGATTGGTTGAGTAGGAATCTTACGCTCCATAACAATATTTGGTCAATAAACCGACTATCGCAATTTGCCGTCAAAATTTGCCGCTAAATTATTTCCTTTACAATTCGTCAGAGGGTTTTATGTTAAATATTTGTAGAATGATGTGGTAAAATCTGATTAAAGATTGGGTGAAAAAAATAATTTATATAATAAATATGTCTTGATTATGATTGGTTGATGAAAGGACCCGTTCATATACATTATAAACGATTCACAATAGTTGATTACATTGCGAGGTATTTGACCTCTATATGATACATTTTACAAACATTGCATTCGTTTTTAAAAGACAAACTTTCTTTACATCGAAAATTGACAGGCATGCATACCATTTCATAATATCCACTATTCAACTATAAATTGATTTAATAATAATCTTTTATGAACTCAATGACTCGAATGCAACGTTCTTCGAAATATGCTATGAAAGACTCCAAGTAATATCTTTAAAATGAGCAAATGCACAGCGGAAGATTTCTTTAACACCTGAGAATAAACATGCTTTAAAGTGTCAACCAAAAGGTTGGTGAGTTCATTAGTTTATCATAATCATTTATTTCCATCATTTTAATAGACCACAAGAATTTCATTTTTAGTTCTCATAAATATACGTCCCATGCATAGAGACAAAAATAATCATTCATATGGTGAACACCTGGTAACCGACATTAACTAGATACATATAAGAATATCCCCTATCATTCCTGGATCCTCCTTCGGACATGATATAAATTTCGAAGTACTAAAGCATCCGGTACTTTGGATAGGGTTTGTTAGGCCCAATAGATCTATCTTTAGGATTCGCGTCAATTAGGGTGTCTGTTCCCTAATTCTTAGATTACCAGACTTAATAAAAAGGGGCATATTCGATTTCGATAATTCAACCATAGAATGTAGTTTCACGTACTTGTGTCTATTTCGTAAAACATTTATAAAAGTTGCGCATGTATTCTCAGCCCAAAAATATAAAGGGTAAAAAGGCAAATGAAACTCACCATACTGTATTTCGTAGTAAAAATACATATAACGTCATTGAACAAGTGCAAGGTTGGCCTCGGATTCACGAACCTAAATTAATTATATATATTTATATGTTGGTCAATATTTGTCTAACAAATTAGGTCAAGTCATAGTGTACCACAATCCTAATGCTCGAGACTAATATGCAAAAGTCAACAAAAGTAAATTTGACTCAAAATAATTTCCAAAAATCTATACATGATTAATATATAGTTTAAATATCGTCGTTTTATATTTTTAAATATTTTTAAAAGATTTATTAGAGTAAATAATATAATTTATTTATTAATAAATAAAATTTTATATTAAATTTATATAATAAAATATACTTTTATATATATTAAGTAATAAAATTTATAGGGTTCATTTAATATCATAAAGATAATATGATAGGTATTATTAAAGTAAGTTATTACACGTAGTAAAATATATTTGTATCACATATTTATTTGATAAAATAATATCTATAATGATAGTAAGTAAAAGTTGTATTATTTTGTAATAATAATTATTATTATAAAAATATCAATATTTATAATTACTAAGATGACATTATGATAAAACGATAATTCTAATTATGATAACTTTAATATTTACGATAATTTTTAATATTATCTTTAAAATAATAATTCTATTTAAAATAATAATAATAATGATATTTTATAGTAACAATGACATTTCTATTAAAATGATAATTTTTGTTAAAATGATAGTTTTAATACTAACGATACTTTTAATAATAATAGTAATGATAAAAATAATAAGAACGATAATTTTATCTAAATTAATATCTTATAATATTTTAATTTCATCATGATACTCTTACTCATTATTTCCTAATCATTTCGTTTAATAGCTTTTAATCGTCTTTTATATCGTGTTCATAATAATGATAATAATAGTAATCAAAATATTTAGGTGTTACAATTATTTGTTTTAATTACACTAATATTAATAATGATAGTTACTATAATATTATTAACGATAATACTAATAATTATCTTAATGATAATATAGTAATAATAATAATAACAATAACAATAACCATTTTTAAATAAAGATATATATATATTAATAATGATAATAATAATAATAATAATACTAATAATAATAATAATAATAATAATAATAATAATAATAATAATAATAATAATAATAATAATAATAATAATAATAATAATAATAATAATAATAATAATTGGATAATAATAATAATAATACTAATTATAACTTTAACGATAATAACGATAGTAATAAAAAAACAATTTTTAATGATAAATCCCTTTTATTGATAAAGATAATAATAATGATAATAATAAGATAAAACTAGAACGACTATAAAAACGACGATAATAATAATCATTTTTAATAAAAATATCGAAAATTCAATTGATTATAACTTCTAATCCGTTCATCGAAACCATTCGATATCTAAAGGAAAAGTTCTTAATTTTTCGCTTGCTTTCCAAGGGCATGCATATCTTATACCTTATCTCAACCGCAAGTGTAACTAATTCAAGATTCAACCTAACCTGTCTAAGGGCAATATCAAAAGTACAAGCATGCATAATCCTAAATACTCGAGCACTAGTCAGGGATACACTATTAGTATGTAAAAGTTAAATTATGAGTACTCACGTATCAATATTGAGATTCAATATTGCAGGAAAGGTACGTAGACGCAACGGAAATGATAAACACTATATTGACCTCACGAGCATACCCATGAACCATACTCAATCACCTCCATAGCTATAACCCATAATTTCCTTAATCCTATCCTACTCGAAAAACAATTTCGAAATCACTCGGACAGCACTCCGTCGTAATATTTTATGTATACTAATAATATCTTGAAATAATACTGAGTAAATATATATATGTAAATCGATTGAGAGAGTTTAGAGAAAAATATTTTTAAGTTTCTATGAAATAATGAAACATATTGAATTCTATTTATAATAGATTTTTGAATTATTAAAGTGAATTATTAAAGTATGAATTATTAAAGTGAATTATTAAAGTATGAATTATTAAAGTGAATTATTAAAGTATGAATTATTAAAGTGAATTATTAAAGTATAAATTATTAAAGTATGAATTATTAAAGTGAATTATTAAAGTTAAAGTAAAGTAAAAATAAAGTAAAGGTAAAGTTTAAGTATAGTAAAAGTATAAAACTATGTACGTATTATACGCGTATAAATATATATAATATTAATTTAAATCGTTATATATATTTAATAAAATAAAATATAAATATCGTTATCTTTATCATACTAGTTAAGTAATGAGTTGTCAAAAGTGGTTCTAGATATTTATAAAAGTTATATACGTTTTAATAATAAAGTTCTTTTTAAACTGAAAACGTTTTTGTACGTTTGAAACTAAATAGATCAATCGAGTCTTTATGAGATTCAATCTTCCACTATCCTTTGTCTAGTTCTCAATGATTGACAATTTGTTCTTATTTATAAATTACTTTACCATTTTCCGAATATTGTTAAAATGGAAAGATTTCTCAAATCAACGTGGGCCTTTCAACAGAGACTTGTAATCATAATTTAATATATCTGATAATTCAATCATTTGATCTTATCTTCTAATTCCATTGATAAACATTTTGAAACAGATACAATCATATAAAGTATTTAATCTAATATTTTGTTTACGTTTCAAGTTATAATATATATACACATATACATATATAATCATATTCGTTTAATGGTTCGTGAATCGTTGGAACTTGGTCGAGGTTGAATGAATGTATGAACATAGTTTAAAATTCTTGAAATTTAACTTAACAAATATTGCTTATTGTGTCGGAAACATATAAAGATTAAAGTTTAAATTTGGTTGGAAATTTCCGGGTTGTCACAGTACCTACCCGTTAAAGAAATTTCGTCCCGAAATTTAAGTGGAAAGGTCGTGAACGATAATAAGTATGTTTTCATGATACATACGGGCTGAAAATTAGAGTTTTATCATCAGCGAATAATTTGGATAAACAATCCATTTATATGAAGAGTACGAATGAAGCTAACATAGAAGAGTGAAATGAGTAAGTGTAGATTCATCTTATCATTTGACGTAGATATGATTGATTCCCAGATTTCAAGGGATTTGAAGAAAATCTTCTTAATAAGATTTGACTCTCCGGTAATCAAGGAAATTAGGATCCGCTTTAAATGCGATCGTCCATTTTAATTATTCTGTCGGAGATTTTCTTATAAATTCACCTCCTTCGTTTCCTTACAACTCACACGTTCTGTTGATGCATTTTATGCAAGTCCCTAGACATCTATCCACGTCCATTGCAGGTACAACAGTTTACAGGCCACCATGATTGCTCATTATTATCCTGTGTTTGTATGTGGTTACAGGAACTGCAGGAACGAGATTTAGATGTTTGACTATGTTAGACTTAGTCAGACGTACGAGTGAAGCCTCACTAGTACGGCTGACAGGCTCATACGCACGGTTGATGCTGAGCTAAGTCACAATTACAACCTAAATGAGAAGACACGAGTGAGTGATCACCCGTACGGCTGATGAAGCCAACTCGTACGTGTGATGAATGAATCGTATGGGTGAGTCAACAGCAGGGGTATATAAAGTCTTATGTTCTTCATTTTAGGTTAAGCCTCTTATTTGTTACACACACTCAGATCTAGTGAGCTCCTCCGATTCTCTCTCAGTCCAAATCACCCATGTGGTGAATAATAGCTCTAGGTGTTGATCTAATCACACTTGATTTAGTTGTGGTTTGACTAAATTAATCAAAAAAAACTTAACCTATTCACTAGAGGGTTTGATTCACTTATTCTGCCATTGTGTGAGTTAAATCTGTTGATTTCTAAGTTCCTAGTCATGTTTCATCACCTTCTATTCTTTCCCCCTCAACTCATATTTTAAAGTATTCATCAATATGCTCCATCCAGCTCTGATTCTCGATATACTTCTAACTTTCATATCGGTCATTCTTCTTTTTCATCTACCGCCGGAATAATCTATTTACTTCTACTATACTCTTGGGTTTATAGTGTTTCTAGTTCTCCCGTGTCTTTATATTGCTATATGCATCGATATATGGTTTATAATTTCTGGTTTGTCGTTGGGCTTTATATGTTCCCTTATATTTCAAAGTCTCTGCTTCTGTCTTCTATAATCATTATCATTCACAGTTAATGCTCTCTTTTATTTGCTGCAATTTATACCCCAATTTCTATTTCGGAGTTTTGTCCTTTCGTTTCTTCTTCTTGCGATTAAGCACCGCTTGTAATGGTCCAGAATTCACAGATATGAATTTCGGAATGAACATTGTTAATGTTCTAGGAAGGAAATTGTGATGGCACGATCTTGACTTGTCAAATTACTAGAATACCTTGGAAAAGGCCGAATCATCAAGAAATATTTTCTTGATATTTTATAGGTTAAATAGAATACAAGAGTCGTATAACATGGCACATGATGATGTTATGATCTGTTAATCATCACGTTCCATTTAGAAACTCAGCATGACTTACTGTAATATAATCACATTGATCAAGTGTCATTATATTATACTAATTCATGCTTCAGTTCTCAACACTACTTCAAAATATTCCTATTTTAAACTTGAATCTTTCAGAATTTAGAAACTAAAATAGTTTCTTTTATGATGTAATACAGATAGCGCGAAGAGGTAAATGATTTCAAATAAGAAAAATTAAGAAAATATCTTCAGAAATATGGAGGATATTTATAATGAAAGATATGATGATATTTTAGAATTTCTAATATCAGAGGATGATGAAGAATATTGTCCGCAGGGGTTTAGAGTCAGGAGCAAGATATTCGTTAATGACTTCAGCAGGTACTGAATCATTTGGATCCTTTAAAGTCAGGTTCGGTCTTTGTAATTTGTCCACAGCCTCCTTCCTACTTTGCTCAATCCGTTTTCCAGTTCCAAAACTTCTCTTTTTCTGCGCTTTGCCAGCACACTTCATCATTATCATCCAGCTTTTACCATTTAAAGTCGTTTATAGTTTTTGCTGCTTCATCAGCATTTTTTCCATTTTCGGAGAACCAATTCGTAGTTCGGAGTGTTTTTCAGAAACTTCATATTCAAATTAAGTCCAGAAGATAGACGTTATATATACACATATAACTGTTGGCGCAGACATGCTGCAAGATTTCAAAATACTGCTAATTCTCAATGATTCGTATGGCAATTCTCATTACAAGATGCGAATGAGTAAATGATGGGGTTTCAATGAATAATTATGATGACTTTTTGGAGAGGCTAAAGTCAAAGGGTAATGAAGTTGTTGGTACATCTGCTAATAATATGGTGGAATGTAAAAGGTTCCCTGGTAACGATGGTGTATATCTCAAGGTTATAATAAGGTTAGTCTGACTGAAAAGTCGAAGTTGACTTGCTGGAGCTGTGACAAAACTGGCTACTTTAAATAGGAGTCGCAAAGTTATTTTTGCTAATAAATGCCAAAGAATCTGACGCGGATACGTTGTTTAAACTTTTACTTTGGTTTCAAGAGTTTTTCGTGTACATAACTGTGGGTAACATGTGGTTGGATCATCATCTCGATTGCTCATCATTCGAAGTGTCTTCAGAAATTTTCGAAGGGTTTGAACACAGATTGTAATCGTTAACATACATTTGATGTTCTAACACAATTTTGAAGTCAAAATATAGCTTGTGAAAGATGTAAGGATCTAAGAGTGATGATTTTGGTCATATCTCAAGTTAAATTTTGAGATTTCAAAATCAGAATATGTAATTAAATTTTGAATGAGTATGGTTGTTTTGATTTCTATAAAAGAATGTATATTGTTGTGAAAGTAGGGAGTATAATGGATGATTTGCTGAATCAGATTCGAAGAATGTAACATATTAATTGTGAATTTATATATCTCTCGGGTATTACCTACCCGTTAAAAAAATTCACAATTAATATTTTGTACAAAAGAATTTTATTACAGTCTTTTTAAAAATATATATATGTATATTTTCTTCAGATGTAACATAGATTTAATGAGTTAATGTTAAATTAAACTCATTTGATTTACGGTTGAAACTAGAATTGAATAATCCCTAAAGGCTTTTAAAAGTACATAACTTTTACGCAGTATTTCTTTAATGACATTGAAATTATGAATCAATACTTTGTTATTTGTTGATGTATGGTGTTCGGTTCGTGGAATTCTTGTGAATTTCGCAAAGTACGAATGATGTTATCTGAAAAGTTTCGGGTACATTGATGATGAAAGTGTAAAATCAAATATATACTTGATTTATTATGAATTGGAATTTGTTGAATTGCGATAGAGATTGTAGTTAACGCTGGTTAAGTTGCGGCCGAAGGACGTACATTATTGCATATTTGTAATATGAATTAACCGAGTAGTTAAGATTCACACACAATAGCTTAGCACTGAAAGATTTATTTCAATATATATATATATATATATATATATATATATATATATATATATATATATATATATATATATACATATAATTTCTTCAGAGGAAATGAGTTAATTCTTCATAACTCGTTGATACAATATAAACGTTATTGATTCGTAATGATGTCCACAGTGATTCTTGAACTGACGGAGTTTGTGATGTTATCGGTGTTGTTGATTCGGATGTTGACTGTACTGACGATGCTGGTAACGCTGATGGTACTATTGATGTTGTTGGTAAAGCAAGTTTAGCTTGTTAATCACACACCATTTTTGTCAGGGTTTCTACTCTTCCTTCCATCATTTTGGTTCGCTTAACTGATTTATGGTTAGGGCTAGATTAGATAATCTCTAAGACTTTAGAGATTACATAATCGCCGCAGAATGTTTCTCCAATGAAGTTATGAATTAATACTTCGTCAGTTATTGTTGTTGGTACTCCTTGGTATCTATGGTGCGTATGACGTTGATGCTCGTGGGACAGATTGTGAAGTTGAGGTTTACGACGCGGTTGTGGTTGGAGGTGGTAATGGTACTGTTGGCGTTGATGATGGTGGTACTGGTTATGCTGCTGATGCTGCTGCTGGTGTTTGTAATCTCTGCACCATATTCTCCAAAGCCACTACCCGAGCGCGAAGCTCGTTGACTTCTTCTATTACACCGGGGTGATTGTCGGTTCGGACGAGCGGATAAATAAAATCTAAAATTTGATGTAATATATAATCGTGATGAGATACTCTGGAAATGAGCGAGAAAATGGTGTTTCGGACAGGTTCGCCGGTAAGTGCTTCAGGTTCTTCATCAAGAGGGCAATGTGGTGGATGGAAGGGATCACCTTCTTCTTGTCTCCAATGATTGAGGAGGCTACGAACCCATCTCCAATTCATCCAGAATAGGTGATGACTGATTGGTTGATCTATTCCGGTCACACTGCTTTCGGAGCTTGAATGGGATTCCATTTCGGAATCTGAGTGACTTGAACTGATGACGAATTCCATTTCGTACGATTGGATAAAGGATTTTTTTTTTCCGATATGAAATGATTTTGGCTAACGGATGGCATTCTAATTACATAGAATATATATATATATATATATATATATATATATATATATATATATATATATATATATATATATATATATATATATATATATATATATATATATATATATATATATATATATATATATATATATATAGATCAAAAGATTTCGTAGATTACGGAGGACTTTGCGGGATATGTCAGGCAAAGTTTAAAGTAACAGATACAATAAGATATGATTTAGCAGATATGCTAAGATATGAATTTTTGTCTATACACTATTCATGCAATCAATACAGCAAGACGTGTCTTAGACTAAAAATGATAAGCAGGTAATTTCCTGAGGATGATAAGTAGTTAATTTTCGACACAAAATGATAAGCAAAACTTTTGACATGCAGATACGGTCGAAGTCCAGACTCACTAATGCATCCTATCGACTTATCAGTTAGACACACTAATGCAGACCTGGTTCGCTAAGACCACCGCTCTGATACCAACTGAAAGGACCCGTTCATATACATTATAAACGATTCACAATAGTTGATTACATTGCGAGGTATTTGACCTCTATATGATACATTTTACAAACATTGCATTCGTTTTTAAAAGACAAACTTTCTTTACATCGAAAATTGACAGGCATGCATACCATTTCATAATATCCACTATCCAACTATAAATTGATTTAATAATAATCTTTGATGAACTCAATGACTCGAATGCAACGTTCTTCGAAATATGCTATGAAAGACTCCAAGTAATATCTTTAAAATGAGCAAATGCACAGCGGAAGATTTCTTTAACACCTGAGAATAAACATGCTTTAAAGTGTCAACCAAAAGGTTGGTGAGTTCATTAGTTTATCATAATCATTTATTTCCATCATTTTAATAGACCACAAGAATTTCATTTTTAGTTCTCATAAATATACGTCCCATGCATAGAGACAAAAATAATCATTCATATGGTGAACACCTGGTAACCGACATTAACTAGATACATATAAGAATATCCCCTATCATTCCGGGATCCTCCTTCGGACATGATATAAATTTCGAAGTACTAAAGCATCCGGTACTTTGGATGGGGTTTGTTAGGCCCAATAGATCTATCTTTAGGATTCGCGTCAATTAGGGTGTCTGTTCCCTAATTCTTAGATTACCAGACTTAATAAAAAGGGGCATATTCGATTTCGATAATTCAACCATAGAATGTAGTTTCACGTACTTGTGTCTATTTCGTAAAACATTTATAAAAGTTGCGCATGTATTCTCAGCCCAAAAATATAAAGGGTAAAAAGGCAAATGAAACTCACCATACTGTATTTCGTAGTAAAAATACATATAACGTCATTGAACAAGTGCAAGGTTGGCCTCGGATTCACGAACCTAAATTAATTATATATATTTATATGTTGGTCAATATTTGTCTAACAAATTAGGTCAAGTCATAGTGTACCACAATCCTAATGCTCGAGACTAATATGCAAAAGTCAACAAAAGTAAATTTGACTCAAAATAATTTCCAAAAATCTATACATGATTAATATATAGTTTAAATATCGTCGTTTTATATTTTTAAATATTTTTAAAAGATTTATTAGAGTAAATAATATAATTTATTTATTAATAAATAAAATTTTATATTAAATTTATATAATAAAATATACTTTTATATATATTAAGTAATAAAATTTATAGGGTTCATTTAATATCATAAAGATAATATGATAGGTATTATTAAAGTAAGTTATTACACGTAGTAAAATATATTTGTATCACATATTTATTTGATAAAATAATATCTATAATGATAGTAAGTAAAAGTTGTATTATTTTGTAATAATAATTATTATTATAAAAATATCAATATTTATAATTACTAAGATGACATTATGATAAAACGATAATTCTAATTATGATAACTTTAATATTTACGATAATTTTTAATATTATCTTTAAAATAATAATTCTATTTAAAATAATAATAATAATGATATTTTATAGTAACAATGACATTTCTATTAAAATGATAATTTTTGTTAAAATGATAGTTTTAATACTAACGATACTTTTAATAATAATAGTAATGATAAAAATAATAAGAACGATAATTTTATCTAAATTAATATCTTATAATATTTTAATTTCATCATGATACTCTTACTCATTATTTCCTAATCGTTTCGTTTAATAGCTTTTAATCGTCTTTTATATCGTGTTCATAATAATGATAATAATAGTAATCAAAATATTTAGGTGTTACAATTATTTGTTTTAATTACACTAATATTAATAATGATAGTTACTATAATATTATTAACGATAATACTAATAATTATCTTAATGATAATATAGTAATAATAATAATAACAATAACAATAACCATTTTTAAATAATGATATATATATATTAATAATGATAATGATAATAATAATAATAATAATAATAATAATAATAATAATAATAATAATAATAATAATAATAATAATAATAATAATAATAATAATAATAATAATAATAATTGGATAATAATAATAATAATACTAATTATAACTTTAACGATAATAACGATAGTAATAAAAAAACAATTTTTAATGATAAATCCCTTTTATTGATAAAGATAATAATAATGATAATAATAAGATAAAACTAGAACGACGATAAAAACGACGATAATAATAATCATTTTTAATAAAAAATATCTAAAATTCAATTGATTATAACTTCTAATCCGTTCATCGAAACCATTCGATATCTAAAGGAAAAGTTCTTAATTTTTCGCTAGCTTTCCAAGGGCATGCATATCTTATACCTTATCTCAACCGCAAGTGTAACTAATTCAAGATTCAACCTAACCTGTCTAAGGGCAATATCAAAAGTACAAGCATGCATAATCCTAAATACTCGAGCACTAGTCAGGGATACACTATTAGTATGTAAAAGTTAAATTATGAGTACTCACGTATCAATATTGAGATTCAATATTGCAGGAAAGGTACGTAGACGCAACGGAAATGATAAACACTATATTGACCTCACGAGCATACCCATGAACCATACTCAATCACCTCCATAGCTATAACCCATAATTTCCTTAATCCTATCCTACTCGAAAAACAATTTCGAAATCACTCGGACAGCACTCCGTCGTAATATTTTATGTATACTAATAATATCTTGAAATAATACTGAGTAAATATATATATGTAAATCGATTGAGAGAGTTTAGAGAAAAATATTTTCAAGTTTCTATGAAATAATAAAACCTATTGAATTCTATTTATAATAGATTTTTGAATTATTAAAGTATGAATTATTAAAGTGAATTATTAAAGTATGAATTATTAAAGTGAATTATTAAAGTATGAATTATTAAAGTGAATTATTAAAGTATAAATTATTAAAGTATGAATTATTAAAGTGAATTATTAAAGTTAAAGTAAAGTAAAAATAAAGTAAAGGTAAAGTTTAAGTATAGTAAAAGTATAAAATTATGTACGTATTATACGCGTATAAATATATATAATATTAATTTAAATCGTTATATATATTTAATAAAATAAAATATAAATATCGTTATCTTTATCATACTAGTTAAGTAATGAGTTGTCAAAAGTGGTTCTAGATATTTATAAAAGTTATATACGTTTTAATAATAAAGTTCTTTTTAAACTGAAAACGTTTTTGTACGTTTGAAACTAAATAGATCAATCGAGTCTTTATGAGATTCAATCTTCCACTATCCTTTGTCTAGTTCTCAATGATTGACAATTTGTTCTTATTTATAAATTACTTTACCATTTTCCGAATATTGTTAAAATGGAAAGATTTCTCAAATCAACGTGGGCCTTTCAACAGAGACTTGTAATCATAATTTAATATATATGATAATTCAATCATTTGATCTTATCTTCTAATTCCATTGATAAACATTTTGAAACAGATACAATCATATAAAGTATTTAATCTAATATTTTGTTTACGTTTCAAGTTATAATATATATACACATATACATATATAATCATATTCGTTTAATGGTTCGTGAATCGTTGGAACTTGGTCGAGGTTGAATGAATGTATGAACATAGTTTAAAATTCTTGAAATTTAACTTAACAAATATTGCTTATTATGTCGGAAACATATAAAGATTAAAGTTTAAATTTGGTTGGAAATTTCCGGGTTGTCACAGTTGAGTAGGAATCTTACGCTCCATAACAATATTTGGTCAATAAACCGACTATCGCAATTTGCCGTCAAAATTTGCCGCTAAACTATTTCCTTTACAATTCGTCAGAGGGTGCCACCTCAATAAACAGATGGCAGCTGCAGCTAGGAATGGCACTGGATGTCCGATTCATCAGATATTCATCCGATCCGATCCGATCCATTTAGATGGATATGGATGATCTAAACGGATGATAAATGGATATAAATATGGATATGGATGATGTGATAAATTATGACAATTTATCATTCATGGATATATTCATTTACCACTCGAAATACATATATATTTATAAATATATACATGTTTACTTAAATATATGCATATATATTTAAATATACTTATATGTACACTATAAACTATTAAAATGTTATCGAAAATATGAATTATGAAGATACAACTATGTAAATAGTATTCAATTCAAATATTTTACATATATTACGCATCTTTGTTAAAAATATTTTGATGATTACATTTAATAATAGGAATATTTTTTAAAAAAACTTAACATCAAACGGATACCCGATAACTCGTTTAATTCAACAGATTTGGATATGGATGGATGAATTATATTTAAATGAATATGGATATGAATATGGATTTTGAGGCATTTGCCTGAGTGGTATCGCGGTGGTGTTTAACACCCTCGCCGGGTAAGAAGTCCAGGGTTCGAACCTGGCTTCTGAATGACCAAATTAAACATGGACTGAAATAGGCTCCATTGAGGTCAGCCCAAAGGGAAGGTTTTACCGACCCGATCCGGGACTAAGGTCCGGCCCGCCTGCCCCTCGGGATGGTTTAAGGGTTCGGATCCCTGTGATCGTGGTTCGGGTTTCCTGCCCGAACGTGTGTGTGTGCAAATGATGACTAGGCTTCGGTCCGGACTGATGCAATCTTGCCGTTCAAAAAAAAAAAAATTAAATGGATATGTATATGTATATAAGCGCACCGGATCTATATCTGATCCATTGTGATCCCTAGCTTCAGCCTTAGTAATTCAAATATCAACACGACAACACCATACATCAAATATATGTGGATACTAAGATGATATCTGTTTTTTAAATTGTTTTTGTCCAATGGTCTGTGATCATAACTGAAATTATGATTTAAAGGCCTGTAATTTTTTATATTGAACATCAAAAACTGTTCTCTTCTACCAATCTTATCATAATTTTACATCTATGTAATTTCAAATAGAAATTATTTATTTACATAAGTTTCACACAAATTTCATAAACCCAAATATTTATATAGACACATTCAAACTAAACTAACAAAAATGCACGCATTATTCCCTCGTATATCAAGCAATAAAAGTCGTACACTGCTTAAAAGACGCAAAAATATGGAAAGTTATGTTTCAATGCTCAAAACAATCTTTGCAATCATCTTACAAGTAAACCCCACAGATACAGGGATAACAAAACTACACGTATATGCACTTACCTGCCTATAAAAGAAAGAAAAATAAAAAAGAATCTTTAGGCCAATATTGTGAGGCAAACTGTAGAACTTCAAAATACATGCTGAAATCAAAAGATAATTTCACCGAACAAGATGAAGCAATATGTGACTTTCTGATAAAATATGAAGAAATCACACCCACTTTCGCTTGCTATAGCTAAATATAAGAATAATCTGCATTAATGATGAACTAACCTAACGTTCATCTACAAGTCCATCATATATTCTATAAACGATTGAGAACCTGTAAATAAAAAGAACAAAACATCAATGTTAGGTTGTGTTGCACAATTAATATGTAACATTTTGCTTTAGATGCAAAAAAGCAAACTTAAGGCATGCATAAACATCAACGTTAGGAAGAATCTAACCACGTCTGCTGTTTCTCAAACTACAAAAACCGCAAGAAGTGCATGCATCAGAGCCCAATAAAGAATAAGACTCAGCCTCAGAGCAGGCTGCCGCATTAATGTTCTATCGCATGAAACCCTGTAATATAGCATTTCCAACAAAGTCAATGCGTGTTATAAGAGAGAGAGAGAGAGAGAGAGAGAGAGAGAGAGAGAGAGAGAGAGAGAGAGAGAGAGAGAGAGTACCACAAGCCATCAACAAAGTCTGTAACGGGTCTGGTGAATCTTGGAACAAGTTTTGATGTAGTAAGAGACTTGAAACCATGAGCTGATTGAGCAACATAAGAAGTATTTATAAGAATTAAGTTACAATTTGGTACCTTCAAACTAGTGTATAGATTGAATATCATAAAATTAATAAACACAATTCTTTCTTGTGACTTCAATTCGATTCTGGACAGTTTTCAAGTTCATGTTATCATACAAAGAAAATACAATGGATGTAAGAAAAAGCCAAGTTACCTTTATCATCATCGTCATCTTCTAACTTATCCTTATCATCAGAATCCATATCATCTATTGAAATAGCAAGCTGATCGTTATTTACTTTTCGCAAACTACGAACTTGAGGTGCCATGGATGTCCCTTGCATAGGCCATTTATTTATCTGCACAACATTAAGTAATTCTTTATATTCATGAAAACATGATCCCTTTTGTTCATAACTCGTGATAGGTTAAAAACTAGAAGTTTAACTATGACATACCACAGATTCAACTTCAACGATTTCAGAGCCCGTTGATGTCCCTTGTGCAGAATCACCATCTTTTTCGTGCAAACTCAATCTAGATTGCTTTTCCCTTAAAGAACTTTCAAGATGATCTCTTTTACGTATCAATTCATCAACTTTGCTCCTCTCTATACGCAACAGATCATCTTTGCTTTGTGCCACTTGTCTTAAATCTATTAAATCTGAGATGATAGATGTTATTTGCTTCTTGAGTACTTCTTTACATTCATCAACCTGATCAATTTTGTTACCATCAAGACGCGTGTTATTCATTTCTACTCCAGAAACCATTGAATCTAACCAAGTCAAGATGTCTTGGATCTCAGTCAAATCCCTTTTGTCAGTTTCAAGTGCTTGTAAAGAATCACTGGTGCAGCGGGTGATTTCATCTCTCAAAAACGAGATTTCAGAATCCCGTTCCTGAAGCTGAGATTGAAGCTTATCAACCTCAGAAACTAGGGTTTCAGATAGATGATGAAGTTCATCGAACTTGCTCACGGTTACAGAAAGCTTCTTTAAAGCTTTGCTACGAGCAGCTTCAGAATTATCCAAGTCAAGATTCTTCTGCTGCACACTTTTTTCTAATTCAGTGATTTTGTTTGTTAAGTCATCCATTTGGCCTTCCTCTTCATCAAGTGCCTGCAATAAAGCTTCATTTTCTGCAGTCAAAAAGTAAAAATTGGTTAGATAATATTGCTTTGATAATAAACTACTATACAACAAAAACGATAAAACAAATGAAGACCTTGTTCTTTTGCTGTCAAAGCATCTGTAAGTGATTTGACTTTCTCATGCAAGTCAACCAATATGATTTCTTGGCCTTCTAGCTCTTTGACCCGTTGTTCCAGAACCTTACACTGCCCGTTTAAATCGTTTATCTGAGTCTTTGAAGTTTCAAGTTCTTGCAAGTGGCTCATAGCAGCTGCTTCAGCCCGCTTTATCTGGCCCACAAGATCCACACACATTCTATCTTTCTGAACATCTTTTTCTGTGAGTTCTCTTTGTAAGTTAGAGATTGTAGCTTTCATTTCCTTCAAGTTGACTTCAAGATTCTCAGATTGAACACTATGAAATTCCTTCACAAGTGACAATAATCTGTTCACCATACTCGTGATACGCTCTTCAGATACAGTAAGAGTTTCACCACTAAAAATATCGTGACCCAAAGAATCATTTGCCACTATTTGGCCTTTACTTTTCTCAATTTCTAGAACTGAATTTTTGCAAGCTTCATACAGAATTGATATATATTTATGTAACATTACATTTTCTGTCTCGTTCTGTTTACCATTGGACTCTAACCAAGCAATCTCTTCCTTTGCAGATTCAATGGAATATTTATGAGAAGTTACTTCTTGATGAAGAGCTGACATTGTCTCAGATAAATCAACAATCTTTTCATGTAAAAACTTTGAGTAGCTCTGCAACTTTTCTTCACAAACATTGACATTATTCATTAAATCTTGCATGTGGCTACCAATAAACCTCCATGAATCAATTATCTGGTTGTCTTTGTGTAGCTCTTCTGTTTTGCTGACCTGTAATGAGATACAAATTAGTAAGTATATAACCATCATATGTAAGAACTCTTCTTCAACATATCATTGTAATAAAAGAATATTAGAATACAAGTCCTAGTGAAGAAGTGAGTCACTATTGAGTCAAAAAGCTATGATAATATGGGTCTGGCCAGGATGTGTGTGAATGGGTTGAAACACTTGTGGTAACAAAAAATTATAGATAGTGAAGTGTCAAAAAATCGCTAACAAAAAGTATGTTAATCTACTCATATTAAGATGAGTCAAAAATACCACCTCTGATACTATTTTTCAATAAGAGATGCCTTCTATTTGTAAATCAAAGTCGATGATAAATAACTGCTTTTACAAAGGAAAGAATGATGACAACTACATCCTATAAGTGCATCCGATACATCTCAAACATTTCAAATTTATGTGGAAAAATAAAAGAAAGAATAAAGATTAAATAGTATGAGCTGTAGACTAACTTAATAGAGAAAAGGGTTTGTAACTGAGCTAAAGAATCAAGCATTAAAGAAGAAAAAACAGGTGGCTTACCTTGAACTCTGGCCTTAAGCTGATGCCACCATGAGAACTACTTAAAGTTTGGCCACCCACATTAGAAGCATCACTTGACTCCAACAACGAGTTGATACTGGCTTCGAGATTGTATAGGTGGTCCAAGTCTTTGGGCAAAACATCACTAATGATGTTATAGATTTTGCTTAATCCAGGTCTCAATTGGTCTAAACTAGCTTTCAAGTTCATAAGTTCAGTAAACTGGCTATTTCTTTCCTCCAAATGAAGAGCAGATAACTGCTCAATACGTGTGAGAGATTCACGATTAGCAGCCTCTACCGAATCCCTTTCCATGGTGATTTTGGATAGCTCCTCAAGAAGGTCTTCATTTCTCTCCTGTACCTCATTCAACTCTGCAAGGAGTAGTTCAGCAGCTCTTTTCGATTTTCTTGAATCTTGTTCAGAAGATGACATGGCATCTTCCAAATCTTGCAATACTTTGACAATTTGTTTCATTTTCTCAAAAGGGTCATTTGTTTTAAAGTCAACCCCAAGATCAATCTCCCCCAAAGCCCTTAATATCATGCTCAATGTGTTAGTTTTATCCTGCAGCTCACCGTTTGCTTCTTCTAGGCGGTTTTTCAAGAACTGAATTTCAGACTCTTTAGTTTCCACCAATTCTTGTGAAGTAAATAAATCCTTCATTTTCTGCTGAAACTCCAAAATTGTATTCTCACGAACTTTAATCTCCGCAGTCAAACGCTCAACCTGAGAAGTCAAATCACTGATTGTTTGCTTCATACTGTCACGTACTTGAACCAAAGACTTGCCCTTTCTAACTGCAACATTTAACTTTTCTTTAACTGCAGCAGTTTTCTGCTCTTCCTGAACCAGTGAGTTCTGCATTTCTTTATTTTTTATCTGTAATGATTCAATTTCCAGAACTAAAGACTGACTTTTTTCCACATGTTTATCTCTTTCATCCTTCACTCGGGCTAAATCACCTTCAACCTCCTCCAGCTTTTTTCCCAACTCCTCGTTCATGTTTGACAGGTCAACGCTTCTTTCTCCATGAGTCAACCGAGTTGTTTCAGTGATGTGCTTTTCTGCAAGCTCATTTAGTAATCCTTCCAGGAACTGAATATCATTTGAATTAGAATCAGGAGCTTCTGTTTGTGGAACTTGAAGCATGTTCTTAACTAGATTCTGTAACCGCCTAATTTCACCATTAAGATGGTCCATATGCTCCTTATCCGCATGCTTCTCATCCAATCTTAGTTGCAATTCACTAACTTCATTTTCAAGCTTACCAATCTCGGTTTGGTATGATGCAACTTCATTAGAAAGCTTCTCATCCAATTTTAGTTGCAATGCACCAACTTCATTTTTCAGCTTATCAATCTCAGTTTCGTATAATGCAACTTTCTCGCAGATTTTATCATAATCTTGATTTCTAACCTCCAAACTAGCAAATAGCTGTTCCCGTTCATCAGTAGTTGACTTTACAGCTGAGTCAAGGTCAACTAATCTTCTTTGACTTTCTTCAAGATCAGCAGCCGATGTTTCCCGGGTCTTTTCCAAATCATGAATATCTTGCTGAAGAAGGTCACAACGGTCATTTGCCTCCAACAGAGCGACTCTTAACCACTCGATTCTATCTTCTGGGTCTAGTGATCGCAACTGTTGAGGCATATTTATCTTATCCAAAACTTCTTCCCACCGTATTACTAGGTTATTTCTCTCCATTAATGATTGCTCTAACATCTCATTTTGCTCAGCCAACTCATAGAACTTATTTTGGAGTTCTTCATAATTTCTTCTCAATTCATCATCTGAACTTACAGTTGGTTCTAGATCTTCCCTCCAACCATCCAAAGCCCGGGAAACAGATCCAGGATATGAACGAGTTCTCTCAATTGGAATTGAACCCGTTTGATCTGAATTACTAACAGGAAACGGGTTCTGAGATACTGATTTTGCTAACCAATCAATTTTCTCGATGATATCTCTCACATGGAAATCTTCTGGAAGATCCAAATCTTCTAAGATCTCTTCTATTCTCTGAAGAACAGAATCTTTCAAAAGAAACGACTCTCGCAATGCAGTAGCTGAATTCCGAATGTACGATAACTCCGATTCAAGAGCTTCCATACGTTCACCAGCTTCAGAGTAATTTTTTAATTTTGTTTCAGTTTCCTGAAGTGTAGCATCTTTCAACTGTAACTCGTGCAAGCATTTATCCAATTCACTGGATGTTGCTGTAAGATTTTGTTTCAAAGTGTCACGTTGTTGAATAAGACCTTTCCCTTTTGTAACAGCGATGTGTAGCTTTTCCCTCAGGGCAGATACACGTTGTTCAGACTGATGGAGCTCTTTTTCTTTTGATTGTACTTCAGATTGAACAGTAACAAGCTGCTCCATTGCACTCATCAAACTTCCCTTTAGAATGTGACTTTCAATTTCATAAGAAACGATTGAGAAAGTTAAATGGTCTAACTCATTCTGCATATCGATTGATCTCATTTCATTAGTCTTCAAATTCTTTACGAGAGAATGAATTAAAGACTCTAAAGAAGATGCAGGTTCATCTGGTTTGATCTCAATGTCATCTAGTGTAACTGAAGACTGAATATCTTCAAACAACTTGACAATAACATCTGGACCAACACACCTTTTATTTAATTCTTCCAAATCTTTCATTTTCCGCAACAACTCCACGTTGTATTCTCTATTCTTGGATTCAAGCTGGGCTCTCTCATGAAGCATCATTATCAACTTCTCAATAAAGATGTCATAGTTGCTGATTTCAAGATGATCCAACTCCTCCTTTGTAGTATCATCTTCATTTTCTTGAGTAAACGGGCCTATATCATCCACGATTTTCTGAAGGTTATCAAACACTTTATGTATCACATACGAAGCCAATTCATTTCTCCCCTCCAAATCTTTAACCTTTTCAGTCATTTCCTTGTAAGAATCAGAAAGCATGTCGTGTTTCCTAAGAGCATCTTCAAGCTTTCCATGAAGATCGTGGATCACTGCAAGAGCTTGGTTAACAGAAGTAGCCACACGAGTACTTATATTTTGATCAACACTGGTTTCAATCAAACCAATAGATGTATCCAGCTTTCTGTAAATTGTTTCAAGCTGTTGTAGTTCATCCACTTCTGCCTGCAATGCACTGATTCGTGATTCAGAGTTGCATAGCTTTTCTGTGAGCTCGAAGTTCTTGGTTTTAATGGTGGTCCCTTCCTGCCTCAAGTCTTCACACAGATCTATAAGTTCACCCTTTTTGGCTTCAACAGTGAACACATACTGCTTCACAAATTCATCCAAGATCACATGTTTAATTAACGTTTCCTCCAAATTGCTAATCTGCTCTTCTAGTTTAGGGTCAGAACCTTCAACTAGATGCTGAGAATTATCTTGAATGGATATACTTTCCTGAAAGTCCCTTTGCTCAGACTTCATTTTCCAGTCATCAAATTCACTAATCTTCTCTCTGTACACTTCCAAATTACTAGTAAGAGTGACATTTTCCACAGTAAGTTGTTCAATACGCTGGGCCCCATCTTTTAAGGCGGCCATGGACTTCTCATATTCAGTCTGCAGATCCTTCATTAAAGTTTTGCTGTTTGTGAGTTTTGTCAAAGCTTCCTCCTTTTCTACAATCAGATGACTTATCTCGTCTCCAAGTCTGGTTTTCTCATTTTCAAAGTTTGCAACTTCTGAACGTAAACTTTCGACCAAATGCTGGGATTCCAATATTTCCATCGCATATTTCTTATTCTCCTCAACATAATGCTTGTTTGCTTCTTCAAGTTTACTTTTATCCTCATTTGAATTTGCATTCAACCCCTGAAGTGCTTCAATTAATCTCTTCGATTCCACCAATTCGGTTAACAGACTCTCTTTTTCAGAAACAAAGATTTCTTTTTCATTTTCCAGTTTAGCCTTCTCCTCCATTACAAGAGCAAACCTTTCTTTGAGGTCGACGTTCTCAGCCTGAGATAATTCCATTAAAGATTTTAACTCCATTATCTCTTTTGTTAACTTTTCATTCTTAAGAATCTCACCATCTTTTTCCATTTCTTTCTTTTGTTTCTCTTCAGTCAATGAAGCAACTTTCACATTCAGGTTTTCATTTTTAGCCTGCAAATCTGACAACAAACTCCTGCTATCAACCAATTCAGATGACACATTTGACAACTGATGTTCAGACCTCTCAAGTTCAACCTGGAACTCCTCAATACGGGCAGAACACCGGTCCATTTCGGTCTTTGAGAAAGAAAACTGCATCTGAAGCTTCTCCATTTCACCTGTAACTCTATCCAGCTCTGCCCTACATTTGATAAGATCTTCAGACAGAATTTTGTTCTTCTCTTCAACATCACCAAGAGAAGCATTAAGAAATACCTTCTCATTATCAAGTTCTGCCCGTTTATTTGAGTCTTCACATAGCTGTAAGTACATTAACTCTTTTTCATAACTGTTGATGTATAACTGGTCTTTGAGTCTATCAGAAAACTCTATAGAGCCAGACTTGATATCACCATCTTTCTTTACATCCCTACCAAGACACGAATCTCTTTCGGCCATCACAAACCTGAATTCATCTTCACCTAGAATCTGCAATGCCTTTGCAAGCTGAGTGAGGCTAACTGGGTTGACCACATAATCACCTGATGTAGGTGGCAACTCTTCATCACCTTGAAATCCCGCCACTGTTTCTTCTTTTGGTTGAATTGTATGTTCAGAATCAGAAGATGTGATCACAGATAAAGAATTTGGATCTGCTTTATTAGAGCCTGAATCTTCATTTTCAATAATTTGTTCCGTTGTGCTAACTGTATAATCCATCTTAATATCTTCATCAACATCCCCTGAATTAACTTGAGCTCTTTCAGCCACTTCAAGATCTATCAAACTGGAATGATTATCTTCCTGCATTGCCCCTACCAAACAACAAATAGGGATTTCGATTATAACCCACAAAAATAGATGGATTCTAATATTTTCAGGCCCATTTTAATATGGATTTTGCAAACAACAGCCCTTAGGGCTGTCGTTTAAAAGATTTATACTATTGTATAATTCAATAACTGCCCTGTTTACTAGTAATTGATAACCGCTATGTACAATGATTTAATGCATGTTAACGATAGCCCTAAGGGTAATCATTAGCAAAATCCTTTACTAGTTGAAAAATATACAGTAAAAAATAAATAATATTTGAGAACAAGAGAATACAGGCACAACCTACATCTGGTACCTGATCTTCCCCACTTGCATCTTTAAATTCACCTGCTTTACGGGAAAAGTTGCCATGGAGTACGGCCTTCAAACCAACAGGTGTCACTGGTTCATCCCCAGTTTCAGGTTTTTCTTCAACATCAACTGTCCTTGAAGAAGAAACAGTTGGTATCTCATCAACATGATGAGTTGGCATCTCATCATCACGATGAGTCAGCATCTCATCATCATGATGAGTCGGTAACTCATCATCACGTTGAGTCGGTATCTCATCATCACGATTAGAACATTGCTGATTTTCATCTGGACCTGAATGACCAACTGACTCACCAGCTTCAGAAATTTCTATTGGTAAACTTGATGTGGAGATGTCTTGAGTCGCCACATCAGCACTAGATAAATCAACATCCTCTGTTGACGAATGTTGGACAGTTGCTTCTGTGGCGGCAACATGTTTCTTTCCCTTTGTTGGTTTACCAATGGAAGATGATTCTTCGGTAACTACATCAAAATCGGGTTTACTACCCTTGCCTGAGGATTTACTGCCTTTGCCATCCTTTTTCTGCCGATACTGTTGTAGCTGATATATCCCATCAAAAAAATGTCAAAACTTATATTTTATAATTTCTAGTGTATAATAAGAATGTATATTTGACATAAAATAGAAAAATTGAATTTACGGATACCTAATGTTTCTTTCATACTATTCATACTATGCATTTAAAGCAAAACTAGGGAATGCATACGTGACACAGTATGTAACGGAAAATTATATCAGTTTGGTACCAACTGACACTAAAGCAAGACACCGTTCAATTTACCACTCTGTTTTCGAAATAATTATTCAATGAAACTAAGACCAAAAGGCTGATGTGCCTATATGGTTGTACGGCAATAAAATTATCTTTTCAAATCAACTAATAAAAAAAACTAAAGCTAACAAATAGGCCAATAAATGAAACGATAATTCAGTTGACTAATGTATAACCAATTAATACATACATGATACATTTTTATTCCTGGAAGATTAAACTCAATAACAATTCTAAATCTAACTAAATAACGAGACATATGGTACAAAATTACCCAACAAATAAAGTTTACAGCAAAAATTATAATAATAAATCAATGCATTTCTATATATGTTTCTGCTTGCATAAATAGCATAACACCACATCTAATTAAGTTTTAGGGATTTAGCTTCAAATATATAACACCTCATCTAATTAGGTTTTAGGGATTTAGCTTCAAATAAATTGAATCACAATCACACAGTAACTATAAGTTTCAACTAACCTTTTTACGGCCAGCAGCGAGCAGATCGGTACGATTTTTATTTTTATCCATTAATCAATAACAATTCGATTCTAATTCATAAAATCCTATTCATGTTAGGGTTCTCAACCAACCGTTAGATCATCAGACACCTGGAAAACGTAGCAATGGTTGTTAATATAACAACTTGGGAGTTATAAGTTAAAATACTGATTGATCGCAAATCGTATGAATATGAATTTGTGTGATATAAAAAATAAGGAATTGAAGTAACCTTTAAGCTGGTAGAGTGATTTTGGATAGATCTTGTAGGTTAGGTATTTGGGGAAATTGGAAGCGTTATTTGATTACGATTAGATCTGAAAAATAAAATGAAAAGGGTGCTTTTTTGTGTGTGGGGGTTAAAAGGAATGTAGGTGTTACGTCTAGTTAGGGTATGTTTTAAGATTACGCTTTGGGTGATAAACTTTTTTTATTTTTTTTATTTTTTCGAAAAAAGGATATCCATATAGAATGAGTCTTTTACCATTAGAATTACATACTCTAATAGTTAACCAATGATTTTTGAAGCCCTCCTCGCATTCTTGGTAGCAAATTGTTTAATTATCTCTTCATAGTACTCTCTAAGATTTCATTTTCAATAGTCATCATCGCCAATTTACTCAGTATTCGTTGGGACATTGTGGATCGTAGGTAATTTTTCAATAATTTCAGCTTTGAAAAGCTCATTTCTGCAGATGACACTGTAACTGGAATAGTCAATAATATTCTATATGCAATCCTGGCGTTAGAAAAATTTTCTTGAGACTCATTAAGATGCATCAAAATGTAACACCCCAGCTTAACATGACCACAATATTGTCCGCTTTGCCCGCAGGCGCACGGCTTTTTCTTGGCGACCACACACGAGAAGCACTTTTCCAGGAGGTCACCCATCCTGGTAGTGCTCTCGCCCGAGCACGCTTAACCACAACGTACTCGCACTTCTACTCAGCTTGTGATCCCAAAACGCGTTGTGTCATTTAAGCGTGAGTATTACCTTATAATCCCATAATCACTCATGTTCGTGGGCGATGTGGGATTTGCCTAGGGTGTTACACAAAATATCTAAAGGATTCTTAAAATCACCGGCTCATATTATGTCAAATGAATTTAACTCAATATAAAGTTCATGACCATTGATATCCGATTTTCCTTCATGCTTGAGTTTCTTTTCCAATTCGTTACAAAATGACTTTAAATCTTCAGCTTTCAATTCCTCTCAAGTTATGTAGAAATAGGAAACCAAATAACTTCTCATAGTTTTTAAATTGATCAAATCTTGTTTTAAGAGAAAGAATAGTTTTATCCACAATGTATATGAAATAATTTACTCGAAAAGCCTCTTCGAGTGTAAATGAAACGTCCTGACTACTTGAACTCTCATCAAATCTTTTTTTTCCTATGAATCAAACGTTTTTTTTTTTTTTTTTGAAAATACTGGGTCAACATCCATTTTAACTGCAATCTCGTTAGCTTCATCAATAGCCTTTGAAAAACCCGTTTCTCTATAATCCTTGAAATACTCAAGCAAATTGTTTATTTCTTTGATAGTAATCTCAATATTCATATCTTTTGATTGTAACTTTTTGCTCACAATGTTCACCTCGTTTAATACTTGATACCAAATGACAATTGATATTAAAAAATCAAATTCACCAAGTTATGTTTTTGCTATTGAATTTGCTTCACTAGCAATTGCAACATCATTATTTTTTTCTCCAACTTCAAGAAAAGCTTATCGTATGTTTAAGTTATACTAGTTTACTTGAATTCATTAACACATTACCTAAGCATCAAATATTTAAATAATTAAATTAATAAGAGTGTATCATTGTATCAACTAGTTTTGTACCCTTGCGTTGCGCCGGGTTTATTAATTATTGACCGTTTGCGTTTAAGTAGATGATTTTATAGTCATAATAATTATTGAATTCAAAATTTGCTAGATGATGTCAAATTTTAATTTGTTTATCGTATCGTATATAGTGCTTAAATTTTAAAGTATTGAAATTAGTTATAGGCACACATCTTTTATCTATATGGTCAATTTGGTTTGTTTGATAAATTATGGACATACTTTTTTGGACCTCTTAGGTTTGGGCTTTTTAGAATTTGGGCTTTCTAATACAACTAAATATAAAATAACAATAGACTGGGAAGGTGGGTGATCTACTACAATTCGGTTCACATGTCATTAATTTTAATATTCCCTAGTAAAAAGAACCAACTATCTCCCCTCTCTTTTTCTTCTCCAACAACTCAAATTAATGACTAAAAAGAACCAACTCTCTCTCCTCTCTTTTTCTTCTCCAACAACTCAAACTAATGACTAAAACTTTTCAAACATTTTATCTTTAATTCTTCCTTTTTTTTCTAAATTCTGGAAGCCACCTCCAACGCCATTCAACACGAATTTACGTTACGAACAAAATCAATCGGTTTTGGCGGTTTCTTGTCCGTCACGCGCCACAAATAGCCACCGACGGAGATTTACATTTTCCGATCACTACTCAACATTTTTCTTTAGTTTTCCGGCTGTTTGGCTGTTTTTTTGAGCAAGTGAGTTTCTCGCAGCAGTTATATAGTTTGAGGAGTTTTGATATTCTTTCTGTTTTTAAGATCTAATTGGTGGTGGTTATCACATGCGGCAATCGGCGACGGCAGGGGTGTCAGAAATGGCCACCGTGTCACCAACGAAAGCTACATCATTGTTCACATTATCTCTTTGAATGTAAAATTTCTCTTTGTTTGATGCTTTCATGTGTTATTTTTTTATTATTATTTTTTGTGTATGGTGTATTATGGTGTATTATTTTAGTTTCTTAACATGTGATGATGAATGATTTTTCTAACAAATTTCATGTCTATAAAACTTCATGTTAAGGTATATTGTGTTTGAACATGAGATTTATCTAGATTTGGGTGGGGTATTTTTGTTAAGGAAGGCTAGTGGTTTTTTTTTTTTAGATAGTTGTACGGAATGCTATGTTGGTTGTACTTACTGGAGAGAGGTTTAGTAGTGAGAGGGTAGTTTAGTCATTTTATATTTGTTGGTTGTATGTGGAAGGATATGAGTGGCTCATTTTGGATAAGAAAGATGGAGAGAAAAGATATTTAAGTAGAGGAGGTAGGAAATGACGGTTTTGACTCTATACTATTCGTAAGGTTTGTCTAATACTTAATATGATAATGTATCATAAGTTCATTATTCATAACAGTAAAGGACTATATTTTTTTTTTCTTTTTATCGAAACAGACAAGCAAACTAACTGTAAACATTAATTTGATTAATTGAAATAATTGATGATAATTGATAAACATTCGGTGAAAAGAAGCTATACGCTTACCGATTACGGCTATTAGGATATACTCATTCAATTCTTTTCATTCAGTTCTTTTCAAACCCACAAGCTTATACAGTTATACTCATCGAAATAGATATCATGTCCCAACTAAACATTAAATTGATTAATTGAATAACTGATAATAGCATAATGTCTAGGTTATGCTTACATACATATAACAAAATAAGAGATCGATGAAGCTAAGTCCAAAAGAACCGACTGAAATTCGAATACTGATATTTACAATCAATGAAGAAGGATGAAGCACCGAAGCAGATTAGCAGAAGTCGAGCGACGTATCAGACTATCAGTGTATCACGTATGTCACGTAGTGTATTCCGTAAGATTACCATCTGCTTTATTTTTGGGCCCTAGTTCCTTAATAATTTTTGTGGGCCTTAGTTCCTTAGCAGAGTTTTTTAATAATTTTAGGCCCCTAAAATATATGGGCCTTGTACAAATATACACATTGTCCTATTATTGGGCCGGGCCTGCGAAGGTACAAGCTATAAGCATCCTGGCTCACGATAACAATCCGACCTAAACAAAACTCTACTAAAAAGCAAAAAATCATGAGCCAAAATGCTAAAACCGAAACCCGATACACCATAACGAAACAAAGGAAATTACGAATAAATAACAAAAAAACCACCTAACAACCTAACCAAAATAGCAAACCAAAAGGAATACTCTACCACTGATTTGCCCTTGTGAGACTTGGAGCTCTTTGAAGAATTCGAACCACCAAACTTGTTGTCGATTAGTGAATTGAACGAGTATGTCAAGACATTAGCCCAAGGATCCCCGATTAGCGTACCCGCCGAAGGAAACATCCGAGCATAACCTAACGTGAAACATCAAACAAGCGGTCACTACTAAACACACGTACCAATATAACTTATAAACAAACAAAGACACTTCCTAAGCAAATAAATAAGCGGAAACGAAGAGGGTTGTTGTAACGACCCGACTTTTTCGACTTGATTTTGTGCTTTGTGCTTTCACGAAACTGCGTATTTGTGCGTACTTTGCCATATTATACTCTGGGATCTTACTACATGTGGATTACTTTTGTTTATATGTTTAAACGTGCCTTTAAGTACGTAGGGTACTTAACTTGATCCCCGGAAGCCTTTATGACCGTTGGTGTCACTTGACGTTTAGAACGAACTGCGTATTGTGTACACGTTTAACTTTGGTCATAATCGGAATATTATGACTACGAAATACTAATTGTTATTTTATAATAACAATTACTTGAGTTTTTGGATGCTTAATTACGCTTAGTAATTTACCAGAGCACACTAGTTAGTCTTGTTGGACTTTCTACCTTGTTGGACTTTAGCCCACCCAACACTAGCTAGTGGACTATTTAATTAGCCCAATTTTAATAAGTTAGTGACCCATATTAATGTAAGACAAATGCCCATTTATTAGAGGGAACATACTAGTATTTTTGTTAACCATTATCCTTAATGTTGCATGAGATCCTAACATAAGCACCAACTTTAGATAACCATTAACCAAAAAGTAAAAAGGTGTCCCTCTTGTCCCCCCACCAAACCCACGGCCTCCCCACCTCACCACCACCTCACCTCCTATAAATACCAAGCTTATTCCATTCATTTCACACTTGATTTCATTTACAATTTACACACACTTACTCTCTAATTCTCTCTCTAGTCTTTCTCACTCTAAAAAGTGTAAGTTTTAAACTTTCTTCTTCTTCTTCTTCTTCCCTTCTCATTCACGACATCATCATCATCATTGGATCTAGCTCTTTAGCTTTTAGATCTTGTTATATCTTGTAGATTCAAACATGGATTTGAATCCTTCAAGAACATGGAAGATTCAAGCTTTCTAGCTTTGAATCTTCACCTATTTTGTATATCTAAATCTTGTAGCTTTTAATCACTTTATTTTGTTGTACAGATTCAAACTTGTGTTTGTAATCTTCATGTAACTTGAAGATATAGCTTCATGCTTCGAGGATCTTCAAGAACAACCAAGATTCAAGCTTTCTAGCTTTGAATCTTCATTTCTTTTTTTGGATCTAGGTTTTCTAACTTATGATCTCATTATTTTGTTATAAAGATCAAAACTTGTGTTTATGATCTTCATGTAACTTGAAGATCCAAGCTTTATGCTTCAAGATCTTCAAGAACACCAAAGATTCAAGCTTTCTAGCTTTGTAATCTCATAACTTGTGTGAAAAGGATCCAAGCTCTCTAGCTTAGGGTTCCATTACTTTGTTTGATCAAATTTGTGTTCATACTTGTTTGATTGATGGAAAGTTTGTAGCTTTAGTGTTGGAAAATCGTGTGTACTTTTAGTCAAAACAGATTAACGCAGCGGATAGTTAAAATAATTATCTTTTATTATTTTATGAACAAAATTTAACAAGATTAAATTTTCACTTATTTAATGGAACATGCACACGATTAATCTTTCCCAATGATCCAGTTATATCATAATAATTGTCATGAATATAAAACAAAAGAGGAGTTAACGATATACCTTTCTTGAAAAATTGATGAGACGGAGAGAAACTTACGATCAAAAGTATGACCGTCTCTTTGGATAGTCCATACTACACTTCAAACGACCGTCAATGGATGCTAGTCCAAACCCAAGTAATATTAATCAACCTTTGGTTAATATTATGAAATCAAAATTTTTAGTTCATCGAAAGAAGAATGAGAGATTGATTACTCCGTAATATGGTACAATATATATAGATATTTTATTTTAATATTTCGCCCGTGAACCTTTTAAAAGAACCTGTGAATTCAAATTACGTATCATAAAGTCGTATTTCTCAAATACTTCAGGGATATGTTATGTAACTTATAATTAATAATTTCTATCATGTCGCTTTCATGTGAATAGTAAAATAATTAATTTCGGTTCATTTACTATTCATATGAATAGTAAATGAATTAATTTCGATTTACTATTTTGTTACTTGAGTAATATATATACATCATATATATATTTTATTTGACGTCTCGGTGTATATGTGTGTGACCCCGAAGGCTCAAATGATGTTGGCCATATAGTTATATGTTGTACCTTGCACATTAATTCTACAGACTCCCACTTGTGCATGGCACAACACCAAGTAACTATACAAACAATGGTAAGCGTCTAGCAACACGTCATTGTCCCCAAATTCATGTGAGGGTAGTTTCTCGAAACTGTTTATGGTAAGTTTTAATTGTCATTCGTCCTTTTGTTTCAGATACTTTAGTTAAAATTGAGATATGGATCATCGGTCATTCTCATTTGTTTAACAATTTTGTTTCTCGATCTTAGAACTGAATTAGATCACCAAACTAATTAAGTATCATCTTAATTACATTTGGGTGCGGCCACACAAATATCTTATTCATTCATCGAGGAGCTCAAAAAGTATCTAACTCCAAACATTTTAGAGGAACAAATCCTATATTGCATACACGAGTCTATCACGAGCTTTACATTATACCCAATAATGGCCTTTATAACAGCCTTGTTCAGGACAACATTTAACCATATCAAAGTACAATATTCCACACATCAAAACTGGCGTGCATCTCAAGTCTAAGGACATAAAGACATAATCACTAAAAGATTCACTACTGACAATGATCCATGTAGTGACATCTCGGATGGGTCATTCCAACATTCATCATCAATGAATACATATGAATTTTGGTCTCAACAAGTTAACTATTTATCATCAATAAATATAACCAAAACTTCATATTAATCTTAATTCATGTTATTCCCATAACATAACCGATTATGGAGATTTTGAATAATCAACAATTATTCATGGATTAAACATGCTAATATAGAACACAGTGCTATAAATGAAACTGATCATACCAACTATATATCAATTCATTAAGATAAAACTGCTTAATGTTCCAAAAATATCCAAATACTAAATTACAAATTAAAAAGATAGCATAACGAAGTCCAATACTAATAGCATGATCATCATGCTTGTTGTGTGTCATGGGCTTCGTGAACGGGTCAGCCACATTATCATCTGTATGAATCTTAAGAATACTAATATCATTCCTCTCAACGACTTCTTGAATGTAGTCAAACTTTCGAAGAATGTGTCTGCTACCTTTATGTACACGTGATTCTTTTGCAAGTATAATAACACTTGAATTATCACAGTACATTTCCATAGGAGATTCAATGCTGGGAACTACTTCGAGTTCAGCAATAAACTTCCTAATCCAGACAGCTTCTTGAGCAGCTTCTGAGGTAGCAATGTATTCTGCTTCCGTTGTAGACTGTGCAACTGTGCTCTGCTTTGAGCTTCTCCAATCAACTGCTCCGCCATTCATGACAAAGACATACCCTGACTGGGATCAAGAATCATCTCTATCAGTTTAGAAACTAGCATCTGTATAACATCTAATACTCAACTCTTCTTCCAAACCACCGTAAACCAAGAACATATCTTTAGTTCTCCGCAAATATTTAAGAATGCTCTTAACAGCAATCCAATGTTCTTCACCTGGATTCTGTTGATAACGACTCGTCAAACTCAAAGCTAACGAGACATCAGGTCTAGTACATAACATGGCATACATAATGGATCATATAGCCGAAGCATACAGAACACATTTCATTCGTCTTATCTCATCAGGTGTGATAGGACTTTGAAACTTGCTCAAGGTTATGCCCTTTTGCATGGGCAATGCTCCGCGCTTGGAGTTTTGCATGTTAAATCTTCGCAAGATTTTGTCAATGTATGTACTTTGACTCAAACCAATAAGCCTTTTGGATCTGTTTCTATAGATCATGATTCCTATAATATACTTAGCTTCTCCAAGATCTTTCATGGCAAAACATTTTCCAAGCCAAGATTTGACATCTTGCATAGTTGGAATGTCATTTCCAATAAGTAGTATGTCATCAACATACAAGATCAAGAAGACAACTTTGCTCCCACTAGCTCTAATGTAAACACAGGGCTCATCTTAGTTTTGAGAAAAACCAAACTCTTTGATTTTCTGATCAAACTTAAGATTCCAGCTCCTGGATGCTTGCTTTAATCCATAAATGGATTTTAGAAGCTTGCATACTTTAGTAGGATGCTTAGGATTCACAAACCCTTCTGGCTGAACCATATATACGTCCTCGCTTAGGTCACCATTTAGGAAAGCGGTTTTGACATCCATTTGCCATATTTCATAATCATGAAAAGCAGCTATGGCAATAAGTATCCTAATTGATTTAATGCTCGCG
Organism: Rutidosis leptorrhynchoides; assembly: GCF_046630445.1. NCBI lineage: Eukaryota > Viridiplantae > Streptophyta > Magnoliopsida > Asterales > Asteraceae > Rutidosis > Rutidosis leptorrhynchoides. The sequence goes on along the minus strand of NC_092334.1, from coordinate 141,150,717 downwards.
ACTGGTGAAAAAGTTTCCTCATAATCAATTCCTTGAGTTTGAGTATAACCTTTTGCCACCAACCGAGCCTTAAAAGTATTTACATTACCGTCCATGTCAGCCTTCTTCTTGAAGACCCATTTACTGCCCACTGTCTTGCAATTGAGTGGAAGATCAATCAAGTCCCATACTTGATTATCTTTCATGGACTGCATCTCTACCTTAATAGCATCTCGCCATTTGTTAGATTCTGGATCTGACATGGCTTCACCGTAGCTAGAGGGTTCATCATAATCCCCTAGATGAGGTTCATCTGAATTAATCAGAAGATTTAACCTCTCAGGTTGATGAGGAGTTCTACTAGATTTACGAAGTATAAGTGCAACATGTTCTGGCTCACCAACAGTGTGTTCAGCTTCAACGTGTGGTTGGCTAGTGCCTTCAGAAGGTGTGTTACTTTATGATTCTTGAATTTCCTCAAGATCTACTTTACTCCCACTGACTTCTTGTAAGAGAAGATCTCTTTCAAAGAATTCAGCAAACCGAGCAGTAAACACTTTGTTTTCAGCTTGGTAGTAAAAATAGTAACCCATTGTTTCCTTTGGGTATCCTACAAAGTGACATTTGATACCTCTGGGTTCTAACTTGTTTGAAGTGTCACGTTTCACATACGCTTCACAACCCCAGACTTTCAAATAAGACAACTTAGGACTCTTTCCTTACCATAACTCATATGGTGTCTTTTCTACCTTCTTGGTTGGAACCATATTGAGTATGCGTGCAGCAGACTCTAATGCATAACCCCCAAAAGACATTGGTAGAGTAGTTAGACTCATCATAGATCGAACCATATCAAGTAAAGTTCGATTCCTCCGTTCCGACACACCATTGTGCTGTGGTGTGTAAGGTGGAGTGAACTATGAGATAATCCCACAATTTTTTAGGTGATTCAAAAACTCTTGACTCATATATTCCCCTCCTCGATCAGAGCGAAGGGCTTTAATGGTCTTTCCAAGTTGATTCTCTACTTCATTTTGGAAGATTTTGAATGTTTCAAAAACTTCATGTTTATGTTTCAGCAAGTAAACATAACCATATCTACTATAATCATCAGTAAATGTAACGAAGTATGATTCACCATTTCTAGACATAGTTCTAAAAGGGCCACATACATAAGCATGTATTAGTCCTAAAAGATCTTTAGCTCTTTCACCTAAACCGGAGAAAGGAGCCTTTGTCATCTTTCCACATAAACATGACTCGCATACATCAAATGACTCAGAGCCAGTTGATTTCAAAAGCCCATCAGATTGGAGTTTTGAAATGCGTTGTTTGTTTATATGACCAAGACGACAATGCCATAGATAGGTATTATTCAAGTCTTTCTTGACTCGTTTGGCAGTACATGTATATACATAATTATTATTTGAAATTACACCATGCATATCAATTTCAAAAATACCATCACGTGAAATAACATTAAAATAAAATACATTATTCTTAGAAACTGAAATACCAAAGTGCGTAAATGTAAGTTCAAAACCAACATTTTTCAAAAGAGAAACTGAAATTACATTGCTCGTAATACTAGGAGCATAATGACATTGTTCCAACAAAACAATAAGACCACTAGGTAGAGTAAGCTCATAGGTGCCAATAGCTTCGACAGCAGCTCGAGCCCCATTCCCCACTCTTAAGTCTAGTGTGTTGTTCTTCAGTCTCTTACTTCTTCTCATTCCCTGCATATTGTTACAGATTCGAGTACCACAACCAGTATCAAAAATCCAGGAATTACTAGAAAAAGTATATAACTGTATATGAAATATACCTGATTTGCTGGTCTGGCCAGCTTTGCCTTTTCTCAACTCAGATAGGTAGGAAGGACAGTTCCTCCTCTAGTGGCCAACTTTTTCACAGTGGAAACATTCGGCGTCTTTCGCTGGGTTTTCTTTCTTAGGAGGTGGTGAAATCTTTTTCTTAACAATTGACTTGCCTTTTCCTTTTCCCCAAGTTTTTGGCTTATTCTTTCTCACCTTACCATCCCTAATCATTAGGACACCTGGATTGGAAACCTTATATGGAATATCCTGTTCAGCAGTTTTGAGCATCGAGTGCACCTCTGCCAGAGATTTCTCCCAACCTTGCATATTATAATTCATTACAAATTGGTGATACGATTTTGGTAGTGAAACCAAAACCGTGTTCACAGCCAAGTTAGGAGGCAAGGTAGTTCCAAGTTTTTTCAATCGGCCAATGTAGCTTTTCATTTTCAAGACATGAGAGCTCACTGATTGACCCTCCTCCATTTTGCATGTTTAAAGAAGCTTATAAGTTTCATATAACTCTTGACTAGCCTATTTTTGAAACATATTTTTCAGCTCAGTCATCATATCATATGCTGTACGATCTTCCATTTCCTTTTGGAGGTCAGAAGTCATACTAGCAAGCATGATTAAAGCTATCTTCTCTTGCTCATCAAACAACTTCTGATAAGCATTCTTTTGAGCAGCAGTAGCTGTCTCAGGAGGAGCTTCGGGTAAGGGTTCTTCAATTTTGTTCAACTTCCCTTCATATTTGAGAACAATTCTCAGGTTGCGGTACTAATCGAGGAAGTTTGAACCATTGAGTTTCTCCTTCTCCAACAAAGAACGGAGGGTGTTTTGGTTTACGTTTTGATTGTTTGACATCTACAAAAGAACAAGGTTCAATTTTAGTATTTTCGATATAATACTTTAATAAATTAATTACCCAAGTTTTAATATATTTAAAAACAATTAATTTACGAAAGCCTAAGATCCACATAGAGGTTCCATAACTACATCTGTTGATCAGCTAGCAGTTATAGAGTCTACTGGTAGGTAGCGAGTACCAATTGCATCACATGTGCAACTATTAGATCTTTATGGGACCTTGAGATATGTGTAATCTAACAAACCACTATTATCTATTGGCATGTTTGTCCCATCCTTGCCTCGAACTCAGGTCTCACCGTGAATACGATTAAGTCGTCCAATTTGAAAACAGTGGAAATTCAGCCTAGTCTCACTCGTAACTGAAAATCCACCTCGTGGCTATAATTCGATTAGGTCTCACCGTAATCAAAAAATAACGAGGAGTGTTTGCAAGATCATTGGATGACATGACTTAAATTTGACGGGTATTTTGAAAATGTTTGTGTTAACGAATAATGCATGCACACAAGATTCGCTACACTATTTGTTAAAAATCATTTTAACCAATTTTATATATGTCGATAGTGTTTATACGCCTAGTTTGTTATTTGTTATTTTATTTTATATAAAAAAATAACAAATACACATTGTGTATCATTTTAAAACATTTTTAAAAGATGTCGCTCATATATATTATTTGAGTTTAAAAAAAAATATTTAACTTTAAACTCGTTAGAGTTTAACTTTTTAAAATCATCAATTTTAACCTTTGAAACTCGTTACTAGTTTTATTTGATGTTTTCATCAAAAACATTTAGCATATATTATAATCAACAATTAAATATAAATGCGTAAAAATAAAACACAACCATACCATGCATCACACACACATAGCCTAGCCCAAAAAAATCCTATGCTTGATCCCATGAGCCGACATGGGATCAAGAGGTCAAACTAAGGGTAATATCGTAGCTCCCACTTGATTCAAGAATCAAGTGAAAACTTGACAAATGCCATCGTTGTCAACTTGACCTGTTCGCCATCTTCTAAGCCAAAAGCACGTTGTATTTTATCTTCAAGCTTCATCTTATTACATTTATTTAAATTTGAAAATACAACTAAACTAGCACTTTTACAAATTGAAATAAACTTAAATACAATACTATGAAAATGAAAAAGAAATATAATACAACTTTGGCTTCAAAATTGGCCTTTCTAATAATACAAATAATCAACATGACATAATATTGTCGTAATTAACAATCACAACAATCATACATAGGTCGGGGCATTATGGGCTATGAGTGCAATCACAATTTTAATAACTACATTATTAATACTTAAATATGGCTTGTCCATGGTTACAATGCATGTGTATAACCATGTAATAAAACAATCAACAATTATAATAAATATTCAAGTCATAACAATTAAATCTACAATTTAAAATAGTGATATTCTTTCAATCATATTTGTGCGTCATGAGGTTAAGTTTAGATCAACCGAGTTGACTTTAAAAACTAAAAAGGTTTCGACTTTCACCAATTATACCACAAAGCTAAATCTAAAGAATAGTCAGAAGACAATTAAGATGATGTAAAAGCAGCTCGGATACCACTGTTGGAAAATCGTGTGTACTTTTAGTCAAAACAGATTAACGCAGCGGATAGTTAAAATAATAATCTTTTATTATTTTATGAACAAAATTTAACAAGATTAAATTTTCACTTATTTAATGAAACATGCACACGATTAATCTTTCCCAATGATCCAGTTACATCATAATAATTGTTATGAATATAAAACAAAAGAGGAGTTAACGATATACCTTTCTTGAAAAATTGATGAGACGGAGAGAAACTTACGATCAAAAGTATGACCGTCTCTTTGGATAGTCCACACTACACTTCAAACGACCATCAATGGATGCTAGTCCAAACCCAAGTAATATTAATCAACCTTTGGTTAATATTATGAAATCAAAATTTTTAGTTCATCGAAAGAAGAATGAGAGATTGATTACTCCGTAATATGGTACAATATTGAAACGACCCGTCAAAGTACACTTGACGACCATCGTTATCTTGGTCCCACAGCTTGATCATAACTCTATATGAATTTAATAAATAATCTTGCATTCTTTATTTAAAAATGATTTCCTATAAAGGAAACATATCAAAATATGTAAGTTTAGAAAAATCATACATTATTACTTAACCAAAATTTGACCAAAACAAAGTCAACAACATCCACTATTAAGTGTATCAAAATAGAATGCAAGTTATTGTTTAACAAAAGCTGCCATCATAAATATGCAGACTCTCTAAGCACAGTGGAAGCAATCAATTATGAACCTGAGAATAAAACATGCGAGTAACTGTCAACATAAATGTTGAGTGAATTATAGGTTTAATATTGCAAACAATATTTAATTTAAACCATAAAAATTTATGTTTGAAAACATAAAAACTCCTTTTTGGACCACAAAAATATATGCTAGAAAACATATAAAAATATTATTCCATTTTTCGTGAGCCACCTGGTAACCACTTAACCATTTATTTACCCTTGCCAAACACAATAAATAATATACACCGAACAAGTGTATCTTCAACTAAATACGAAGTACTAAACATTCCGATTATAAATTGCTAGCGCGACTAGCTCGAAATGGGGTTGTCAAACCCGATAGATCTATCCATAGGATTCGCGTTCACCATTAGAAACCAGTGATTACAATTACCAGATTAGGGAATATTTTTGTTCGACTCACAATGAATAATTTAAACCAACTTCCACTTGTCCAAAATATAAAATAAATTGCATGTATTCTCATCCCAAAAGATTTAAAATAGAAAAATGGGACTATAACTCACCTTAATAGTAACGAAGTAACCAACACAAATAAGCGAACAGCAAATGAGTACAGTGATCAGGAATGATCACAACGCCGACCTATAAATAAAGCAGGTCGATATAAATAACTAACTTAGGTCAAGTCATAGTATGATAGCTATTGTACATGTTGCAAGTAGACATAGAACAATACTCAGCATGCATCGGTTTGATCGGAACAGCGTACGAACACACACTTTCTATTTTTAGAAAGTTTCTATTTTTAGCAGGTTTCCATTTTTGGAAAGTTCCTATTTTAGGAAAGTTTCTATTTTTGGAAAGTTTCTATTTTTAGAAAGTTTCTATTTTTGGAAAGTTTCTATTTTTAGAAAGTTTCTATTTTTGGAAAGTTTTTAGGTTAGAAAAGTTTCCTTAATTAGAAAGTCAACAGAAGTCAACTGAAAGTCAAAGTCAACCAAAAGTCAACTCAAAAGTCAACCTTGGTCAACATAGTCAACATTAATTTTAAAAGTGTAAGTTATATTAATAATATAAGTTATAATTAAAAACAAATGTGTATAATTATGTCATAACATAAGTTTAATTAAATTAAAATAAATTATTAAAGTTAATATAAGTCTAAATGATATAATTAGTATAACATAAGTATTTAATTAATTAATAAAATATTAATCATAATATAAGTATTATTAATTAATAATAAATTTTAATCATATCATAAGTATTATTAATTAATAATGAATTATTAATCATATCATAAGTTTCTAATTATAATTATTAAATCACAAGTATTTAATAATTAAACTATAATTAAATAATAATTAAATTATAATTAAGTCTTATAATAATTAAATAATTAATTAATCCTTATTATAAGTCTTATAATAATAATCTCATAATATAAGTTTAATACTTACCATAAGTATTTTTCATTAATAATAAAAGTATTATTAATCATAAGTTTAATTAAAGTTTATTAATCATAATTAATTAATAAATAATATAATAAATATGTATATCATAAGTCTTAAATTAAAATAATTACTTTTTATATCATAAGTAATTTATTAATAATGAAAATCATTATTCATATCATAAGTCTTATTTAATAACCATAAGTTTTATTTAAAAGTTCATCGGGTCATAACTTGAGCCCCGGGAATCAGTTTTCGGCGAGTCTTATATATATCTTCGCCTAACCAACCCACCCGACACCTTAGTGTGCTCAAGAACATCCCAAGAACAGCCACCAAGTCGTGACTTACAGCCACTAATCAGTTTGGATCTTTAATTCGCTCAAAAACATGTTTTAGTCATAACGGGTGATCCGTGGCTCGGATTTCGATGACCCGAACATGAAAGTTCATCCCAACATCAATCCTAACACACTAGTACACCCTAAAGACTCTAAAAATGGTCACAAAGTCAGACCATACCTGTACCAATTCGTTTTCACCTTTTAATTCCAATTAAACACCATTTTGATCATAACTTATGTTCCGGGAATCGAAATAACATGAATCCGGAGTCTAAAATTAATGTCTTGATGAGAGGAACTCATCTAGACACTTTAATTTCACTTTTATATCAGTTGTGTTTACAGAACCAATCAAACAAACCGCTGTCCCAAATCAATCAAACCAAAAACATGAATTAACGAGCATTTCTACGCATACTATCAATAATACAATAACATACAATCATCATACTATCATAATATCATATAAAAACAGTAAAATTAAAGAAAAATCAAAATGTTAGGGTTAGGGTTTATACCCTAATCACAAATTGATTTATATGAACGCGTAGAGAAGAACGAAAGCAATCCGATTATGTAAAAAGCCCTATGATCCAAGCTTGATTTGATGATGATTATGGTGATATGGGATGGCCTAGAGAGAAAAGGGAAAGGGAGAAAAGAATTTTTAGGTTAAAATGAAGTAGTATGCTAGGTTTTGATCTAGTAAACCTCAAGTTTCAAAAAGTGACACATACCCCCCCCCCCCCTCCATGGGGGTATTCGGCCGAACCATCACAAGGTAGTGGGCTCACTTAGCCCACTTTGATGACTAGATAATAATCTTGTGGCCCAAAAGCCCGATCGAAGCCCAAAATGCGAAAACGCTACTACGCGATTGATTTTTCGAAGAGATAACAATTACGCGACGAATAAAATATATAAACACTATATATAATCATATGATATTAAAATATCATATTTAAAATAATTAAGATTCAAAAATCTCAAAAGTCTGACCGTTGGTTTGAAAACCGAAATGATTCACCGGATAGAAATCCGCGACACGTAGAAACGTACAATTTAAAATATGAATACAAATATTCACATAACATATAATAATTAATATATTACTACTAAAATAACAATATAGGTCATAGAAATGACGTGTCATGAATAACAATTAATGGTCGTTAAATAATTAACGGTAAAAGATAACGGAAAAAGTAGGGTCGTTACAGTACCTTCTCGTTACAGAAATTTCGTCCCGAAATTTAAGCAGGTGCATGGGTTGACTCAGCATCTGGGAACAAATGCGGGTACTTCTGCTTCATCTGATCTTCACGCTCCCAAGTGAACTTGGGACCGCGTCTGGTGTTCCATCTAACTCGAACAATAGGAATTCTACTCTGCTTAAGAGTCTTAACCTCTCGATCCATAATTTCTACAGGTTCCTTAATAAAATGAAGTTGCTTATCAACATGAAGTTCCTCCAGAGGAATAGTTTCATCAACCTCGGCCAAACACTTCTTCGAATTCGACACGTGAAAAACATCGTGAACAGCACTGAGTTCTTGTGGCAATTTCAAACGATAAGCCACGGGTCCAACTCTCTCAATAATCTCAAACGGTCCAAAAAATGAGGATTCAACTTTTCTCTCTTACCAAATCCTACCACACGCTTCCAAGGTGATACTTTCAACATAACACGATCACCGACCTGATACTCAATATATTTCCTTCTCCTTGTGGCATAGCTCTTTTGCCGACTTCTGGCAGTTCTCAATCTTTCTTTAATCTGTACAATTTTCTTGGCAGTCTCATGAATAATTCCTGGACCTGTGAGTTGAGCATCCCCAACCTCATTCTAACAGACAGGAGACCTACACTTTCTGCCATACAGAGCTTCAAACGGTGCAGCCTTAATACTTGCGTGATAACTGTTGTTATAAGAAAATTCAGCCAACGTCAAGTATCTATCCCAACCATTACCAAAATCAATTACGCATGCCCTCAACATGTCTTCCAACGTTTGGATGGTCCTTTCACTCTGACCATCCGAATGTGGATGATAAGCGGTGCTCATACCCAATTTAGTTCCCAAGGCATCTTGTAAGGACTGCCAAAACCTCGATGTAAATCGACTGTCTCGGTCCGAAATAATCGATACAGGAACACCATATCTCGAAACAATCTCCTTCAAATACAAACGAGTAAGCTTCTTCATTGAATCTGTTTCCTTAATTGGCAAGAAATGAGTTGACTTAGTGAGTCGATCAACAATCACCCAAATGGTATCATAACCACCCACAGCTCTTGGTAACTTCGTAATTAAGTCCATCGTAATACCTTCCCACTTCCACTCGGGAATTTCAGGTTGCACCAAAAGTCCTGACTGTTCTGATGTTCAACTTTAACCTTAGCACTGGTCAAACACTTAGCCACATACGTAGCCACATCAGCCTTCAAATAAGGCCCCCAATACAGCTCCTTAAGATCATGATACATCTTTCCTGAACCAGGATGAATAGAGTACCTAGACCTATGAGCCTCCTCTAGAACAAGTTGTCGCAGATCACCAAACTTCGGAACCCAAAGGCGCCCCGCAAAATACTGAGTACCATCGGTTCGTACCTCTAACTGTTTACTCAAGCCTCGGACCTTCCCGTTACAAAATTCTCCTCCTTCAAGGATTCTTGTTGTGCCTCAAGAATCTGCCTAGCGAAGTTTGTTCGAATTGTCATATTCAAGGCCCTAAACCTGCGAGGTTCAGCCCCTTTCTTTATGACTTAACGCATCAGCCACAACATTGGCCTTTCCCGGATGATATAAAAGCTCACAATCATAATCATTCAATGTCTCAATCCATCTTCATTGCCTCATATTCAACTGTTTTTGATCAAGGATATGTTGAAGACTTTTGTGATCGGTGTACACAGTACTTTTGACCCCATAAAGATACTGTCTCCAAATCTTAAGCGCAAACACAACAGCTCCCAATTCCAAATCATGGGTTGTATAATTCTGTTCATGGATCTTTAACTGACGTGACGCGTACGCAATAACTTTCTTTCACTGCATCAAAACACAGCCAAAGTCCTGACGCGATGCATCACAATAAACAACAAAATCATCATTACCCTCAGGTAGTGACAATATCGGAGCGGTAGTCAACTTCTTCTTCAAAATCTGAAAAGCATTCTCTTGTTCATCCTTCCACTCATACTTCTTCCCCTTATGCGTTAAAGCAGTCAGAGGTTTTGCTATACGAGAGAAATCTTGAATGAACCTTCTATAGTAACCTGCCAATCCTAGAAACTGACGAATCTGAGTAGGAGTTTTCGGAATTTCCCACCTTTCAATCGCCTTAATTTTAGCAGGATCAACTTGTATTCCCTGTTCACTAACAATATGTCCAAGGAATTGAACTTCTCTTAACCAGAAAGCACACTTAGAGAACTTAGCGTACAACTCTTCTTTTCTCAATAAATCAAGCACTAACTTCAAATGTTCTTCGTGCTCTTCATCATTCTTAGAATAAATAAGGATGTCGTCGATGAAAACAATAATGAATTTGTCCAGATAGGGTCTACACACACGGTTCATGAGGTCCATGAACACAGCAGGTGCATTTGTCAATCTGAACGGCATAACAAGGAATTCAAAGTGACCATAACGGGTGTGAAAAGCAGTTTTCGGAACATCAGATTCTTTAACACGCAACTGATGATAGCCGGAACGAAGATCGATCTTAGAATAAATAGACAAACCTTGAAGCTGATCGAATAGATCATCAATTCTCGGAAGAGGGTAACGGTTTTTAACAGTAAGTTTGTTCAATTCACGATAATCAATACACCATCGGAACGATCCATCCTTCTTCTTAACAAACAAAACAGAAGCTCCCCAAGGGGACGAACTGGGACGAATGAAATATAGTTGCAACAATGAAGGTAGAAATATATGGAGTAGTCACATAAGTGGCATAGATATTTAAGGCAATTCTCTCAAAGGAGATAACGAGGATCATGGATTTCAAAGTAAATTTTCATTACATTTCCGAAAGGAAGATGTACGAAAGGTGTGATATTTCAACAAGAGTGAACTCCCTTGCTCAATGAGCGAGGAAATCTAGGATTCATCCATATTCTTAAATTTATGTGCGGATGAAAAGAAAGCAAATCATGGGTTATAAAGAATGGCCGATTCCAGGTGGGTTGAATCTCCAAAAATAATTTCGTGCACCTCAAAGTATTGAATCCTAGGATTGATGTTTACGAGGGTGTTGCGGTTGACAGCGAATATTGAGAGTAGAAACTCCTCAAACGGTCTAGTGTAATATATATCCATGATACCCACTATAACAACAGTTAGGGTAGAAACCCACCTAGCGCCTTTTCTACAATAGGGTGACCACCGAGCGTATCCCAGAAAATTGATTTATCGGTCCGTGTTTCGGCCATGTCCAACCATAAGAGGGAAAATTTTATGAGCGCAAAAGACTTTCCAACAAATTTTATAAAACCGGCATCTAAAGTGGCATAAGAGTTTCTATCAATGAACTTAATGGTAAGTTTCATCCTTAAACCGAGGATGAGAAGAACTGTGATCCAGACACTCTGTAGGGTAATGCGAAAAGTTGATAAAATTAATAAAAGGAGTTTTGAAAAAGATTTAAACGTTTGATGTGACAACATAAAAGGAACGAGGTTCTTAGTAATTCAGAAGTATGTACAATGTGTACCATTTTATATAAAATAATCTGACTTAATTAAACAACTCAATAAAAGTGTGGGTTTAAAATAATTTTGAAGGTATAATTTAGTATGTACTAATCAAAATAGGTTAAGGTAAACTTATTCATTTGAATCCATACGTACATATACGATTTTATAAAGTGTATACATGACAAAATATTTCATTACTTCTATTTGCCCATAAATCCGTGAGAACCACCCAATTAAACAAATGTGTAAAACTCCCGATGATAAACAGAGTATCTGTATTTCAGAGGTTACAAGTTGAAGTAAGATTGTGAAAGATCGAGTAAATGACCTGAATCGTCGTGCGACATTTGACCAACAAATGTTACGAGGTCATGAAAACCAATGAGTTAAATGTTTTTTTGACTATTATCAGGACATAAGTCCTTGGGCCAAAACTGTTCCCGAGCGAAGCTGTTGCTAACAAATGAGTTATGAAAGGGTAGAGCATGAGATAGATAATCTAGTTAAGATGAGCTCCTCATATATCAACAAATAAGATAATGAATATTTTCCCTACCCATGTAATACATCGGAATTTCTAAATGAGTAGTGTAAAAATTTTCTTTGACTCGCTTTCTATTCCTCATGTCACAATATTGGGACTTCTTTATGAATTAACGTAATATAATCACGTTGGCCTGACGCCATTATATTTCACTAATTTATAGTTCCATTCCAATAGCACTACATGAGGTCAGGACACGCGATCAACCTCGGATTTCCACACAATTTCTCTAAAACAATTTCTTAAACAATGTGCTAAGGATAGCACAAGAGATAAAACATCATAAGTAACGAATAGGGGTGATGATGATATAGAAATGTCTTCGAAGTACCAAAAATCTTTAAAAGTCAAGAATGACATTTCCGGTTCGCAACCCAAAGCACAAAGGCACAACGACACAAAGGCACGTAATATAACAAGAATGTTATATACCTAAACATAATAGCTGACATTGAAATGCCGAGCCTTTAAAAGTCAAGAATGACATCTCGCGTAATATAGCTCAAACGTTATGTACATAACCATAATGGATGACATAGAAATGTCGAGAATTTCAGAAGTCAAGAATGGCATCCCTCGGTTTCACTACCCGAGGTGTTCTTATAAGGATAAGTTCGCATGAGTCGGAGAATACGTTTAAATCGGAATGGGAGTTCCTCTCGGATTCAGAACATAATAGAGATGTATGTATGATAACAATATACATGGCAATACGATACAAATATTCACATATACTAATATATAATAGGTCGGGCTGTAGACTAGACTCACTAATGCACCCTATTGACTTGGGTAACGCCATCAATGCAGCCTAATTCCCTACAACCAGAGCTCTGATACCAACTGAAATGACTCATCAAAGTACACTTGACGACCATCGTTATCTTGGTCCCACAGCTTGATCATAACTCTATATGAATTTAATAAATAACCTTGCATTCTTTATTTAAAAATGATTTCCTATAAAGAAAACCTATCAAAATATGTAAGTTTTGAAAAACCATACATTATTACTTAACCAAAAGTTGACCAAAACAAAGTCAACAACATCCACTATTAAATGTATCAAAATAAAATGCAAGTTATTGTTTAACAAAAGCTGCCATCATAAATATGCAGACTCTCTAAGCACAGCGGAAACAATCAATCATGAACCTGAGAATAAAACATGCGAGTAATTGTCAACAAAAATGTTGAGTGAATTATAGGTTTAATATTGCAAACAATATTTAATTTAAACCATAAAAATTTATGTTTGAGAACATAAAAACTCCTTTTTGGACCACAAAAATATATGCTAGAAAACATATAAAAACATTATTCCATTTTCCGTGAGCCACCTGGTAACCACTTAACCATTTATTTACCCTTGCCAAACACAATAAATAATATACACCGAACAAGTGTATCTTCAACTAAATACGAAGTACTAAACATTCCGATTTTAAATTGTTAGCGCGACTAGCTTGAAATGGGGTTGTCAAACCCGATAGATCTATCCGTAGGATTCGCGTTCACCAGTAGAAACCAGTGATTACAATTACCAGATTAGGGAATATTTTTGTTCGACTCACAATGAATAATCTAAACCAACTTTCACTTGTCCAAAATATAAAATAAATTGCATGTATTCTCATCTCCAAAGATTTAAAATAGAAAAATGGGACTATAACTCACCTTAATAGTAACGAAGTAACCAACACAAATAAGCGAACATCAAATGAGTACAGTGATCAGGAATGATCACAACGCCGACCTATAAATAAAGCAGGTCGATATAAATAACTAACTTAGGTCAAGTCATAGTATGATAGCTATTGTACATGTTGCAAGTAGACATAGAACAATACTCAGCATGCATCGGTTTGATCGGAACATCGTACGGACACACACTTTCTATTTTTAGAAAGTTTCTATTTTTAGCAGGTTTCCATTTTTGGAAAGTTCCTATTTTAGGAAAGTTTCTATTTTTGGAAAGTTTCTATTTTTGGAAAGTTTCTATTTTTAGAAAGTTTCTATTTTTGGAAAGTTTCTATTTTTAGAAAGTTTTTAGGTTAGGAAAGTTTCCTTAATTAGAAAGTTAACAGAAGTCAACTGAAAGTCAACTCAAAAGTCAACCTTAGTCAACATAGTCAACATTAATTTTAAAAGTGTAAGTTATATTAATAATATAAGTTATAATGTTAATTAAAAACAAATGTGTATAATTATGTCATAACATAAGTTTAATTAAATTAAAATGAATTATTAAAGTTAATATAAGTGTAAATGATATAATTAGTATAACATAAGTAATTAATTAATTAATTAAATATTAATCATAATATATGTATTATTAATTAATAATAACATTTAATCATATCATAAGTATTATTAATTAATAATGAATTATTAATCATATCATAAGTTTCTAATTATAATTATTAAATCATAAGTATTTAATAATTAAATTATAATTAAATAATAATTAAATTATAATTAAATAATAATTAAGTCTTATAATAATTAAATAACTAATTAATCCTTATTATAAGTCTTATAATAATAATAATCTCATAATATAAGTTTAATACTTACCATAAGTATTTTTCATTAATAATAAAAGTATTATTAATCATAAGTTTAATTAAAGTTTACTAATCATAATTAATTAATAAATGATATAATAAATATGTATATCATAAGTCTTAAATTAAAATAATTACTTTTTATATCATAAGTAATTTATTAATAATGAAAATCATTATTCATATCATAAGTCTTATTTAATAACCATAAGTTTTATTTAAAAGTTCAACGGGTCATAACTTGAGCCCCGGGAATCAGTTTTCGGCGAGTCATATATATCTTCGCCTAACCAACCCACCCGACACCTTAGTGTGCTCAAGAACATCCCAAGAACAGCCACCAAGTCGTGACTTACAGCCATTAATCAGTTTGGATCTTTAATCCGCTCAAAAACGTGTTTAAGTCATAACGGGTGATCCGTGGCTCGAATTTCGATGACCCGAACATGAAAGTTCATCCCATCATCAATCCTAACACACTAGTACACCCTAAAGACTCTAAAAATGGTCACAAAGTCAGACCATACCTGTACCAATTCGTTTTCACCTTTTAATTCCAATTAAACACCATTTTGATCATAACTTATGTTCCGGGAATCGAAATAACATGAATTCGGAGTCTAAAATTAATGTCTTGATGAGAGGAACTCATCTAGACACTTTAATTTCACTTTTATATCAGTTGTGTTTACAGAACCAATCAAACAAACCTCTGTCCCAAATCAATCAAACCAAAAACATGAACTAACGAGCATTTCTATGCATACTATCAATAATACAATAACATACAATCATCATACTATCATAATATCATATAAAAACAGTAAAATTAAAGAAAAATCAAAATTTTAGTTTTAGGTTTTATACCCTAATCAAAAATTGATTTATATGAACGCGTAGAGAAGAACGAAAGCAATCCGATTATGTAAAAAGCCCTATGATCCAAGCTTGATTTGATGATGAATTGATGATGATTATGGTGATATGGGATGGCCTAGAGAGAAAAAGGAAAGGGAGAAAAGAATTTTTAGGTTAAAATGAAGTAGTATGCTAGGTTTTGATCAAGTAAACCTCAAGTTTCAAAAAGTGACACATACCCCCCCTCCATGGGGGTATTCGGCTAAACCATCACAAGGTAGTGGGATCACTTAGCCCAATTTGATGACTAGATAATAATCTTGTGGCCCAAAAGCCCGATCGAAGCCCAAAATGCAAAAACGCTACTACGCGATTGATTTTTCGGAGAGATAACAATTACGCGACGAATAAAATATATAAACACTATATATAATCATATGATATTAAAATATCATATTTAAAATAATTAAGATTCAAAAATCTCAAAAGTCTGACTGTTGGTTTGAAAACCGAAATGATTCGCCGGATAGAAATCCGCGACACGTAGAAACGTACAATTTAAAATATGAATACAAATATTCACATAGCATATAATAATTAATATATTACTACTAAAATAACAATATAGGTCATAGAAATGACGTGGCATGAATAACAATTAATGGTCGTTAAATAATTAACGGTAAAAGATAACGGAAAAAGTAGGGTCGTTACAAATATATATAGATATTTTATTTTAATATTTCACCCGTGAACCTTTTAAAAGAACCCGTGAATTCAAATTACGTATCATAAAGTCGTATTTCTCAAATACTTCAGGGGTATGTTATGTAACTTATAATTAATAATTTCTATCATTTCGCTTTCATGTGAATAGTAAATTAATTAATTTCGATTCATTTACTATTCATATGAATAGTAAATAAATTAATTTCGATTTACTATTTTGTTACTTGAGTAATATATATACATCATATATATATTTTATTTGACATCTCGGTGTATATGTGTGTGACCCCGAAGGCTCAAATGATGTTGGCCATATAGTTATATGTTGTACCTTGTACATTAATTCTACATTTAGTTATAAATAGAACTTGTATTTGTGTTAAGACTAAGAATATGATGTAACTTTGGTTCATCATCCTTCTAAAACTCTTAAGTGAGTTGTATTCTTACTTGGTCTTAATATATTGTGTGTTGATGGTTGAATCTTGGTCAAAGTGATGCTAACACATCAATGAGTTGTACACTTGAAGCTACAAGCATCAAGGATGAGAACCGTGATGAGCATCAAGCACCAAGAATCTCATCGGAGCATTTGTTTGCTATTTTTTGGGGTCTGATCAGACTCCTGGACTTCTGGAAAATTAATTTTCAGATAGTTCATTTCGAGTAGATGACTTTTCATTTAGGCCTTGACTTAATCCGATATACGGTTTAGGATTTATAGCCTTCCGAAAGTCACTACGCCTTTGTAACGTTGTGCTGAAATTTATGACCTACTCGCACTTAAACCGTCTCCACGGTCAAACGAAGACGAGTTAGGTTCTGAAAATTGGTCAGAGGTTAGAGGACTCACATACGGATCCATGGCCACTGACTACGCGTCTTTTCGATTTGTATAGAGGTCGCAACAGCTGTCCAAAGTCAGCCTTTTGTTTCGATCTCTATTCTTGTTAAACTTACCTTAGTTTTGATGAATGATGATGATAATGATGATGTTGATGATGACACTTAAACTTAATTCATGCATTTAAACTTATGGGGACAATATACTGACCTAGTAACCTTTGACTTAGGTTGACGACCTTTCGGACCGACTTACTACCTGCATACGTTTCATATCGACTTTTACTGCTTATTCACTGTGAGTTATAGCATCCCTTATTACTTTTTACTATTTTTGGGACTGAGAATACATGTGCTTTTTACGTTTTACATACTAGACACGAGTACTTAAAATTTATATATGTGTGGGTTACAAACGGCACTAAGATTCCCCTTAGCTCAGTAACGTTTAATCATTGGTTTCTGAACCGTGGACGCGAATCTTAGATATGGATCCATAGGGTTTGACAACCCCACTCGGGCTAGTCGCGCTAGCAGACAACGGGTGTTTAATACTTCGAGGACAAACGCACTCGCCAAGTGCACTTTTAGGGGGTGATATACATACGTTAAGTCTAGTTACCGGGTGCCCACAGTTAAGCATATACTGTTCATACTGTTTTGAAACACTGATTTAAACTGCTGGTTGAAGCACTGAAATCTCGTGGTCTACATTACTTTACTGATTACAAACTATAGCTCACCAACATTCGTGTTGACTTTTAAGCGTGTATTTCTCAGGTGCTTGGACGATGTTGCTTCCGCTGTTAGAATTGCTATCTTGGTGTTATAGACTTGCTGTTATGGACCTGTTGTGTTAGATTTCCGCTGCATTACTTAGAGATATCTCAATCATGGAACTTTTCTTTTGCATTCGTAACTTATGTTATTTTCAACAATGATTTTGTAACGACCTTCGTGCCACGTTATCTTTTGTAAAACGCTATCTTTTTATGAATGCAAAACTGGTTTTCAAACAGCATATAGTGTTTGACCTTGTAATGATCCCGTTGTTGATGAACCGTATACGATGGTTTTGTACGGGGCGTCACATTTGTTGAGTCCCCAAAATAATTAAGGATTTAATTATGACAAAACCTATGACATAAAGAGAAAATACTAAAGCCAGCACTAAGGGACCTAATGAAAAATAGGCAGTAAATTTGTCCCTTTTTGGTTTGTTTTGAGATCTTTTGCTGAGTTATCTATATCTTATAAATTGATATGATTTTGAAGATAGACTCATTTCATTTTCATTACAGCAGAGTATATACAAACATTTACAAAATAGTATAATGAAAGATGAAATAACAAAAGATACAATTAATTACAAGAAGGCTATCTATCTTTATCTTTATCTTTATCTTTCTCTTGTTCATCACCAGATAGCTCTTCTTCCTTTACTTTGAAAGTTGCCCAGGCTTCAGGGAATAGGTAAGGTAGCTCAGCAGGGTCATACACTGGAATTTGAAGGGGTAGAATGATGGGATCTCTCCTTTGTAGACCTGCACCAATAGACTTCTTCCTTTTAGGCTTTTAAGAGAGAACTTCTTCTACATTCACTACTGGTGCATTCCCATACTTTACTGCTTTGTTGAAGAGCTCTTGAAGTTCAGGTTTCAGTGTATCTTTAATACCACTTTTACCTTTACCAATAAAGTACTACATTATCTCCATCCATTCACTGAATCCTAAGGATCTTAGATCAGTGTAATCTACCCTCTCCTGAACATTATTTTCCCTGCTGACACTGAAGGCCCTTTTCGTGCCTTTGTGTACCTTGATGATCTTGCTAGGATTGGATCTTCCAGTCATCACATCATAATACTTGCTCCTATAGTAATGATTAGATAGCTCTATTGTTCGTTCAGTTTCTATAGGAGCTACAGTAGGTGCTTTCTCAGCTGATTCCTGTTCATCAAGTGCCTTATCATGAGCTTTGGCAATGGCTTTTGCTAACTTTAAAGATTTAGCTTCTTGTTGTCTATCAGCAGCCAATTTGTCTTCTTCTTCCTTAAGCCTCAGCCTCTCAGCATATTCAGCATCATCCCTTATTTGATGTTCAAGCTTAACCCTTGTAATATACTCATTATTCGTCATGTTCAGGGATTTTGCTGTAGCAATCAACTGTCTGCCTTCATCAGTAGTCATGGCATCACAGTATTGCTTTAAGTCCATATCCAGCTGCAGAGCCTCATAAAAGAGAGCTTTCTCTTCATCATTATGTAGGCTTTGACCACTGTTATATAGATACACACCAACTTCAATGCTGAATTCCAAGGCATTGATGCAGAATTGCGGATCAAGTGGATGGTACAACAATCTGATTTGGCGTATCCTATCAGGTATAGCTACTGCTCTTTGTTCAAACAGTTCAGGAACAGTGATCTCCAGTGGGGGAGAGTTGTAACACCCCGTTTTTCTGTTACACGTTATTCGGGATATTGTTCGAGTTACAAGGTGTGTAACGTAACTTTTCAACCCCGAATAAAGTTTGAGTTGATGTTTCAAAGCCTTACCATTGGAAATAGTATCTTATTACGTTTCCAACGATATTGGATTCATCGAAAACGGAGTTACGGTCGAAAAGTTATGGTCAAAACAAGTTGCTAATTCTGATTTTTGCTCGACTGCCAGTATCTGTAGGTTGGAGCGGCGCTCCACCCTTTTGAGCGGTGCTCTGATTGCCCCTGATGCATTTTTCAGCCTTTTTAAAGGGTTTAAATGAGGGGTATTATGGTCCTTTCACATATGGACTGGATAAATGAGTGGGAGCAGATTCTTGGCTCCATTTTCATCTTAACCTTATCTCTCTCACTCTCTCATCAAACCCTAGAGAGAGGAAGTCATTTTAGAGAGAGAGAGAGAGAGCTTCAATCGGAGAAGAAGAAGCTTGAATCGATCAAAAGCTCAATTGTTAAAGTTGTTCTACTCGTCAACGACATCATTTTGGCGGTATTGGTAAGTCTCAACTCCGAATTTCATCTTTGTGATTTGATATTCAAGATTAGGGTTTTGAGCTAGTTAGTTGTAAAACCCATTTGGAAGATGAAATGGGTTATTTGTAGCAAGTTATTGTTGTTGTTGGTGGGTTTTGGGTTGATTGATGATTTAGCCATGATTAGGGCTTTAAATTGAGTATAATCACTATGATTAGTGATTATGTTGTTGAAAGAACCCAAATGGGTGTTGTTGGAAACTTAATTTTTGAATTGGTTCAAAATAAGAGTTGTAAGTTGATTTTGGTAAAGACAAGTGTTTAAAACTTGTGGTTGAGTTAAATTAGCGTTGTTGGAACCATTTTCACTAGTGTTAGTGATTATGGTAGTGTTGGAACCATTTTGGGTGTATTTGGTTGACTAATTTTGAAATGGGTCAAAATTAGGGTTTACGTGTCATTTTGGGCAAGATATGTGTTTAACACCTATGATTGGGTTTGATTGGTGTATTAGGACCATTCTCACTTATGTTAGTGATTATTGGTTAGTTTGGGAACAGTTTGTGCTTGGAAGTGCATTTGGGTCGAAATTGCACTAAGCGTCAATTTGGGCTGATATGTAAATCCACCCTAATTGTGTTATTTGTTATGTGATTAATGGGATAGGTACATTCCATTGGCGATTTCGGACTTCTTTGGTTGCATTCATCAAGGCGATAAGGTGAGTGTAAATATATTATATGCGTATGTATGCATAGGATGGGTGCGTGTTGGTAGAGTGATCCTTGCTCGGATTCACTCTACATGTGATGGAAAATGGATTCTTGGAGTTTGAATCCATGTTGTACGCTTATGCGTTTTGGGTTACCACCCTTGGGGTAGTGAATCTTTGGCGTATATGGATTCACGTTGGCATGTCGGGCCAACCCCGTCGTTGTTGATGATGTTGAGGAGATGAATCTCAGGTAGTGCGGATTCATGATGATTCGGGTAGTTTGGTCATCTTAGTGATGAGGTGGTGAATCTCGGGTAGTTCGAATTCACTAAGGCACGGGTAGTTCGGCCAACCTCAGTTGTTGAAGTGGTGAAGGAACTGAATCTCGGGTTGTGCGAATTCACTAAGGCTCGGGTTGTTCGGCCAACCTTCATATGTATGAGGTTAAGGGGTTAACCTTGGTGTCTTGGTTAACTATTGTATATGCGTATATATAATTATTACATGTTGTAGCTAATCTTACGGATTTGGCTTGGTGGTACGTTATATATAGCTTGCTTAGTTGTACTCGGTATGTGGTATGTATTTACTTTATGTGTTGGTTGTACGTATTCATTTTATGCATATGTATGTATATAGTATGTTTATACTCACCAAGCTTTCATAGCTTACCCTCTCGTTGTTTACATTTTTATAGATTCGCGTGGAAGTGGTGACTCGGGTAAGCGTGGGAACTAGTGGATTGCGTAGGTTGCTTTAGATGAAACAACCTAACCCGTATTCCATACGATAATTTTTTTTTATTTATACACATTTACGCGCCAATTAAATATGTAGACCATTCCACAAGTTCCATTTAAAACGTACCACAATTTAAATGTTTACAAGGCACGAAGGCCATTAATTAAGTTTAATACAAGTTCGACCCACTACAAATGATAGTTTTTAATCCAAATGACACTTTGAGCATGGTTTGGGACTAAACTATCCAAAACGTTAGGCCAACTTCCAAAAGCTCCAACGAAACATCATCAAAGGACACCTAGTGCCCAACAACCCCTTTTCCCCTATCCGCACCTGCATCTAAAAGGATAAACAACGAGAGGGTAAGCTTAAGCTTAGTGAATGCAATAATTATACACATACATATATAATATACCTACTTGCAAACACTCAAGTACACATATCGAAATACATGCTAGCAACACAGTTAGCTTATCATCCATACGAGGCTACCAACCTCCAATACCACAAGCTAGCATAACAATCGCATAAATGTATATATAACTCGAACAATATAATAAGCCTTCGCTTACAACACAATAACCATGGTTAACCAATCGTACAAGGGAATGGTGCCCGCGAAAGACCATCGGAGTTCACAACATCCATTAGTGTACTTAACACCTCGTATCACTAACCCCCGGGTGGCATCTTAACACCTCGATACTTTACCCTCGGGTGGCGTCTTAACACCTCGACACTTCACCCTTTATTATGGAGTGGCTTCTTAACACCTCGACACTTCACTCCTTGGTGGCATCTTAACACCTCAATGCTTCACCTTGAGTGGCATCTTAACACCTCGATACTTCACTCATCACGTGAAACGTGGTATCTTAGCACCTCGACACTTCACATCTCACGCTACAACAAATAGATACATTATATACCTACACATATAATTATTCCACTCACCTTAACGATTCGGTGACGGTTTTATACTTCCGCAAGCTTTAAAGCAAAGTACCTAATATAATGAGTACTTCAATCAACACAATATCTAGTTGGACTAAAATACCAACAATTCACTTATGTGCATTTAATGAGTTAATGCATTAAATGCCCCATTTTCACCAAAACCGCCCTTAAGGGTCAAGACTCAACTTCAATCACTAAAGCTAGTGAATTAAAGTCTACTAACACAAACTTGGGTATTTCATACCCACTTCACCCAATTAGGTCAACTAGTACTCATTTGACCCATGTTAAATACTTAGACTCACAATCGAGTCTAACTTACCCATTAACACTTCTTTCATAATTTAAAGGTGTATTAAGGATTAACAACACCATTTAACGCTTACAACCCCAAATCATAAGACCAAACCCTAGATTATGGCTATTTAGGGTTTCCTTTTTATCACCTAACCCAAATCCACTCATATTACCCCCAAATGGGTCTTACAAGTTCCAAATGAACCAAACCCTAGCATAAACTAATTAAAACTCAAAACATGGAGTTAGGACTTACCAACACTATCCTCTTGTAGCTATGAACAAGGAGAACAACTTTAATTCTTGCTCCAAGGTTTGATTCACAAATCTTCACTCTCAAATCTCACTTGAAATCAAATGGGTTTTTAAGTTTTGAGAGTAAATGGAGAAGGAAAAGGGAAATGAAAATGAATAAAATGGATGAGTGGTGGATAATTAGTGCTCCAATCAGATCTAGACATAAAATGACTATTTAGCCCTTGAACCACTTATTTTAAAAACAAAATCCGGGACCAATTCACCCAGTGGGTCGCGGCGCAGCCCCAATTGTCGCGGCGCGGCGTTTAACGTATTTTACGAGCTTTCTTAAATCATTCCTGACTCAGACTCTAGTTATTTGTCGCGGCGCGACCCTCTTCTCCGCGGCGCTACATATAAAGGGAAACTCGACCCTTCTTAACATGCCTCCTGACTCTGGTTTGAGTTCATTGTCGCGGCGCGACAAAGGCTTCCGCGGCGCGGCAATGGCTTTCAACTGAGCCATTCGACAGCTTTACACAACTTAACGATTTATTCAACTTGTAAACTTTGTTTACGCTTCCTATGCACGTCTAAACTTCATATTTTAGTCTCACAAGACTTAACATCAACAAAGACTCATGCATACACCTATACATGCATATATTCTAAACACACATATATATACATACATGTATATATATATATATATATATATATATAAATATAATTACACAATTTCTAACACTTAGGTCTTTTAATCATATAAATGCACAAGTTATAAGCGTACTAAAAATTAAGTTTGTACCTTTAAATGTCTACGGGAAAAATGGGATGTTACAACTCTCCCCCACTTAAATCGGAGTGCGTCCTCGCGATCCAAGCTGCATGACAAGAGGGAAGATAAACCAACACGAATTCTTCGGGCACCCAAGTAAACTCGGAACCTTTACTACGACGCCATTGAACTTTAAAAGTCCTCACTTCTTTATTTCTCAACCTTTTGACCTTCTCATCGAGTATGGCAATCGGCTCCTCAATATATTCTAACTTATTGTTGAGCTCAATCTCTTCTAACGGCACCCATGATGAATCATCCACAAGACACTTACGGAGATGGGAAACATGAAATGTATTATGGATCCCCGCAAGCTCTTCGGGTAATTCCAAACGATACGCAACTTCACCTACACGAGCTTGAATTTTAAAAGGACCAATAAACCGAGGAGCTAACTTTCCCCGTTTTCGAAACCGAATAATACCTTTCCATGGCGAAACCTTAAGCATCACCATGTCACCTTCTTGAAATTCGATCATTCATCTACGCTTGTCGGCATACGACTTTTGTCTATCTTGCGCCTTGTTCAAATGATCCCGAATCATATCAATCTTACTATTCGTTTCTAAGACCAAATCGGTACTCCCGATTTCTTTTTGACCAATTTCACCCCAACAAATTGGAGTTCGGCACCTCCGCCCATAAAGCATCTCGTAAGGTGGCATCCCGATACTAGTATGATAACTATTATTGTACGAGTATTCCACCAAAGGTAAGTGCTCATCTCAACTACCACCGAAATCAATAATACACGCCTGTAACATATCCTCCAAAGTTTGATTCGTATGTTCGGTTTGACCGTCCGTTTGAGGATGATACGCCGTGCTCAACTTCAATTGTGTGCCCATATCTTCATGAAAGTTTTCCCAAAACCGAGATGTGAAACGGGTATCTCGATCCGAAATAATAGATATAGGAACCCCGTGTCTCGCTATCACCTCTTTAATAAACAACTTAGCCAAAGTCCCCGATGATATCGTTTCCCGGATGGGAAGAAACAACGCACTCTTCGTTAATCGATCAACTATCACCCAAATCGAATCGAATTGGGTTCTCGCCGTCTTTGGTAACTTTGTGATAAAATCCATGGTAATGTGCTCCCATTTCCACTTCGGGATTTCTAACGGTTGTAACTTACCATACGGCTTTTGGTGTTCGGCTTTAACTTGCAAACACGTGACACATTGCTCAACATACTTAACAACATCACGTTTCATGCCCGGCCACCAATAATCCTTTCTCAAATCGAAATACATTTTCGTAGCGCCCGGATGAATGGAATACTTTGACTTATGTGCTTCATCAAGTAGCACTCGTCGATAATCCCCCATCTTAGGCACCCACTGTGACGATCGCTCCAAATCCATATGGACGAACACGTCATTCATCGATTTCATTGCGAGGTATTTGACCTTTATATGATACGTTTTGTAAACATTGCATTCTTTTGAAAAGGCACTCCATAAATGAATATTTAAATCAAAGGTTTTCGACATCTAATGATTTCTACATATAGACAATCACCGTAAATAATAATTTACAATAGTACTTCCGTTGACAATGCAGTCAAAATAAGATACATGGTGATGATTTGGTGAATGCAACGTTTCCTTGAAAAATATGCCATGTAAGACTCCATGCACATAGCTTGTCTAACATATAAGCAAACAGCGGAAGACTTCTAGGGAACCTGAGAATAAACATGCTAACAAGTGTCAACACAAAGGTTGGTGAGTTCAAAGTTTTAATGTTTCGTATAATCTGTATATAAAGGTAGATCACAAGATTTCAGTTGTTTCACCTGAAACGTTTATCAAAAGATTCTACAAGATTGAGCACCCTGGTAACTAAGCTTTAACGTCTATAATAAGCACCCCTGTTTTAACATACATGCAACCAACATGTACAATACACGCAAACCAACGTGTACTAAACTCAAATAGCATACGTCTGTTTTATAGTTCAGGCTAGGGTTTCTATACCTGGAACAGACGGGGATGTCAAGCCCTATGAATCCATATACAACTACTCGCGCCCACCAGTTCTTATAACTGGCAGTTACTAGTTACCAAAGCTAAGGGATTTTCGGTTCAAACTCAGTGTAGAATTAAGTATGTACTTGTATCCATTGCATTTAAAATAAAGTGCATGTATTCTCAGCCCAAAAATATAGATTGCAAAAGCAATTAAAAAGGGAGCATATGAAACTCACCTTAGCAGCACATAAAGTTGTTCACCAAAATGTGATCGAAACTCGGAATACCCAAATAACCGTGGATCTCAACCTAGAGAACATATGTTGGTCAATAAATGTTTAACAAGCTAGGTATGGTCATAGTGTATCACAATCCTAATGCTCGAGATCGACATACAAAAGTTATCCAAAGTCGTTTCGAAAGGTCAATTTTGACAATAGTTCAACAAAACGAGACGTACCTTATATAAGGATTCATTTACTCGGTTGGTAATATTCAAAAATTCAATTTATCAATCTTACCAACAAGTTGTTTAAATATTAATTGCAGATTCAAAAGCAATTCCAATTAACGTCAATTATAATTCAGTTAACCATATCTTTTGTTTGGTTCATCGAAATTACGCGATTTCTAAATAAAAAGTTATTGATTTTTCGCCAGCTTTTCAAAAACATGTATATCATATACCTTTTACCAATAATATATGTATTTAATTCGTGATTCATTAAAAACTGTTTAACGACGAAATTTAGCATACGAGCCTGTATAAATATATATACTCGAGCACTAGACATGGATAAATAATTAATTTATAAAATATAAAATATAAATGCTTACGTATTATTATTGTGATTCAATATTTCAGAAAAGTACGTAGACGTAACGGAGATGATAAATACTAGGTTTGACTTGTGAATATTACCCACGAATATTACCCCTAACCTCCATAGCTATAACCCATAGTTTCCTTAGCTTTATCCCGCTCGAAAAACTTGTTTTGAAGTGACACGCTCATGACCTCGTCGTAGTATTTTATGTATAATATTAATTAATAATAATACTACTAATAGTATTAAAATTAATTATAATATCAATTAATTAATAATAATAATAATAATAATAATAATAATAATAATAATAATATATAAATATATATTACAGAGGGAGATAGATGGATTGGTGTGTGTGTGTCTCGAAGCAAAACGAGTTCAATTTATAAACTTTTCCTGAAATCTGACCCCATGCGATCGCATGGGTTTTATGCCTATTTTCCATGCGATCGCATGGCCCCAAAATCCAGCTCACATTTTTTTGTATTTTTGTTTGTCGACATAATTATTAATAATATATATAATATATTTAATTTATATAATTAATTATATATTATATTAAATTCACATGCATAGTTAACTTGTAATTTTTGTTCCGATAAGTCGTACGTTGTTACGCGACTTATGTCCCGGTTCCGGTTTTTCGAGTGTCCCTTTGTACGCTGAGAAAACTTGTAATTTACATTCTGGGACACGTACCTTTGTCAAAATATAGCCTCAAATTATCCCTAAATTATACCACCCAAAGTATATCTTAAACTTTCGAGTATTTTGGTCATTTACTTCTATAAATCATTGTCTCGTTATTTATTAATATAATAGTATTTATCAAACATTCATAACCAAGTTAATATCTATTCTCAATATTTATAAACACGTTTTAAAATACGTATCACAAGTTATTCATATAATTAATTCTTATCAGTTAATATTCCTTATTATTGTATGTGTCCAAATTACGTTATTTAAACAAATAATTCACCATTTATTCCGAATACCGTTAAAAATGAATGATTTCTCAAATCAACGTGGACCTCTCAACAGAGACACGTAATAATATCATAATTCTTAAGAGACTCAGTAAATATCTTTTACTAGAATCATTTGGCATAATCTTTTAACTCTGTAGTTAAATATATTAATCAGATAATCAAACCAATAAGTTTAATGCACAGTATCATATCCTCAACACTTTGTTACATTTTCAAGTTATAGTATATGTATCTATATATAATTGTTCGCGATTCTTTGAGAACAATCGAAGGTTAATTGAACAGTTCAAAATTTTGAGATTTAACTTCATAGACTTTGTTTATCGTGTCGGAAACGTTAATCATACAAGATTAAGTTTAAATTTGGCCAGAATTTTCCGAGTCATCACAGTATCTACCCGTTAAAGAAATTTCATCCCGAAATTTGAGTGAGGTTGTCATGGCTAACAATAAAAATGTTTTTATGACGAATATGAGTCGATAAATAGAGTTTTATCACCGTTGAATAATATGGATAAAACAATCCAATTATTTGAAGCGTATGAGGGAAGTTATCGTAATAAAGTGAAATAGAGAATAGATATGCGTCTTATCTCTTGACGTAGTAACGATTGATTTCCGGAATTTAAGGAATAGAAAGTCTTCATAATCTAAATAAGATTTGATTCTTCGGGAATTAAGGAGATTAAGATCTTCTTTAATTATATGCGGTCATCTGTCTTGATTGCTCTGTCTGTTATTTCGCTATAAATTGATCTCTTCTATTTCATTATTTTCACCACTCCTACATCTTCTTCCTCATTTCATATTTCCAAAAGATTGTGAAATGCTTCATCCAGTTATGATTCTTGATATACTCCTAACTTTTATATCTGTCATTCTTCTTTTTCATCTACCACCAGAGGAAGTTACTTTCTTTTACCATTACCTTGAGGTTATAGTGTTTTTCATTCTCCCGTGTCTTTATATTGCTATACGCATTGATATACACGGTTTATAAATTTTGGAGTTGTTATCGGGCTTATATTCTCCTTTTTATTTCAGAGCTCCATGCTTTCGATTTCTCTTCCCGACCTTATGTCAAGCGGATAATGGTCCAGAATTTGTAAGTATGAATTTCGGATGAACATAATTAATGTTCTAAGAAATAAATTGTAATGCCACGATCTTGATTTGTTGATATGTCCCGTTCTTATTGATTAAAAACGTTCCATATTAATTGATTTCGTTGCGAGGTTTTGACCTCTAAATGAGACGTTTTTCAAAGACTGCATTCATTTTAAAACAAACCATAACCTTTATTTCATCAATAAAGGTTTAAAAAGCTTTACGTAGATTATCAAATAATGATAATCTAAAATATCCTGTTTACACACGACCATTACATAATGGTTTACAATACAAATATGTTACAACAAAATAAGTTTCTTGAATGCAGTTTTTACACAATATCATACAAGCATGGACTCCAAATCTTGTCCTTATTTTAGTATGCAACAGCGGAAGCTCTTAATAATCACCTGAGAATAAACATGCTTAAAACGTCAACAAAAATGTTGGTGAGTTATAGGTTTAACCTATATATATCAAATCATAACAATAGACCACAAGATTTCATATTTCAATACACATCCCATACATAGAGATAAAAATCATTCATATGGTGAACACCTGGTAACCGACATTAACAAGATGCATATATAAGAATATCCCCATCATTCCGGGACACCCTTCGGATATGATATAAATTTCGAAGTACTAAAACATCCAATACTTTGGATGGGGCTTGTTGGGCCCGATAGATCTATCTTTAGGATTCGCGTCAATTAGGGTGTCTGTTCCCTAATTCTTAGATTACCAGACTTAATAAAAAGGGGCATATTCGATTTCGATAATTCAACCATAGAATGTAGTTTCACGTACTTGCGTCTATTTTGTAAATCATTTATAAAACCTGCATGTATTCTCATCCCAAAAATATTAGATTTTAAAAGCGGGACTATAACTCACTTTCACAGATTTTTTTTTTACTTCGTCGGGAAGTAAGACTTGGCCACTGGTTGATTCACGAACCTATAACAATATATACATATATATCAAAGTATGTTCAAAATATATTTACAACACTTTTAATATATTTTGATGTTTTACGTTTATTAAGTCAGCTGTCCTCGTTAGTAACCTACAACTAGCTGTCCACAGTTAGATGTACAGAAATAAATCGATAAATATTATCTTGAATCAATCCACGACCCAGTGTATACGTATCTCAGTATTGATCACAACTCAAACTATATATATTTTGGAATCAACCTCAACCCTGTATAGCTAACTCCAACATTCACATATAGAGTGTCTATGGTTGTTCCAAAATATATATAGATGTGTCGACATGATAGGTCGAAACATTGTATATGTGTCTATGGTATCTCAAGATTACATAATATACAATACAAGTTAATTAAGTTATGGTTGGAATAGATTTGTTACCAATTTTCACGTAGCTAAAATGAGAAAAATTATCCAATCTTGTTTTACCCATAACTTCTTCATTTTAAATCCGTTTTGAGTGAATCAAATTGCTATGGTTTCATATTGAACTCTATTTTATGAATCTAAACAGAAAAAGTATAGGTTTATAGTCGGAAAAATAAGTTACAAGTCGTTTTTGTAAAGGTAGTCATTTCAGTCGAAAGAACGACGTCTAGATGACCATTTTAGAAAACATACTTCCACTTTGAGTTTAACCATAATTTTTGGATATAGTTTCATGTTCATAATAAAAATCATTTTCTCAGAATAACAACTTTTAAATCAAAGTTTATCATAGTTTTTAATTAACTAACCCAAAACAGCCCGCGGTGTTACTACGGCGGCGTAAATCCGGTTTTACGGTGTTTTTCGTGTTTCCAGGTTTTAAATCATTAAGTTAGCATATCATATAGATATATAACATGTGTTTAGTTGATTTTAAAAGTCAAGTTAGAAAGATTAACTTTTGTTTGCGAACAAGTTTAGAATTAACTAAACTATGTTCTAGTGATTACAAGTTTAAACCTTCGAATAAGTTAG
This sequence comes from Rutidosis leptorrhynchoides, assembly GCF_046630445.1. NCBI lineage: Eukaryota > Viridiplantae > Streptophyta > Magnoliopsida > Asterales > Asteraceae > Rutidosis > Rutidosis leptorrhynchoides. The sequence goes on along the minus strand of NC_092334.1, from coordinate 141,120,070 downwards.
CTTTATATGTATGAATCGAATGATGTTATGAACATCATTACTACCTTAAGTTCCTTGGATAAACCTACTGGAAAAGAAAAAAATGGATCTAGCTTCAATGGATCCTTGGATGGCTCGAAGTTCTTGAAGCAGAATCATGACACGAAAACAAGTTCAAGTAAGATCATCACTTGAAATAAGATTGTTATAGTTATAGAAATTGAACCAAAGTTTGAATATGATTATTACCTTGTATTAAAATGATAACCTACTGTAAGAAACAAAGATTTCTTGAGGTTGGATGATCACCTTACAAGATTGGAAGTGAGCTAGCAAACTTGAAAGTATTCTTGATTTTATGAAACTAGAACTTTTGGAATTTATGAAGAACACTTAGAACTTGAAGATATAACTTGAGAGAGATCAATTAGATGAAGAAAATTGAAGAATGAAAGTGTTTGTAGGTGTTTTTGGTCGTTGGTGTATGGATTAGATATAAAGGATATGTAATTTTGTTTTCATGTAAATAAGTCATGAATGATTACTCATATTTTTGTAATTTTATGAGATATTTCATGCTAGTTGCCAAATGATGGTTCCCACATGTGTTAGGTGACTCACATGGGCTGCTAAGAGCAGATCATTGGAGTGTATATACCAATAGTACATACATCTAAAAGCTGTGTATTGTACGAGTACGAATACGGGTGCATACGAGTAGAATTGTTGATGAAACTGAACGAGGATGTAATTGTAAGAATTTTTGTTAAGTAGAAGTATTTTGATAAGTGTCTTGAAGTCTTTCAAAAGTGTATGAATACATATTAAAACACTACATGTATATACATTTTAACTGAGTCGTTAAGTCATCGTTAGTCGTTACATGTAAATGTTGTTTTGAAACCTTTAGGTTAACGATCTTGTTAAATGTTGTTAACCCAATGTTTATAGTATCAAAAGAGATTTTAAATTATTATATTATCATGATATTATGATGTACGAATATCTCTTAATATGATATATATACATTAAATGTCGTTACAACGATAATCGTAACATATATGTCTCGTTTCAAAACCATTAAGTTAGTAGTCTTGTTTTTACATATGTAGTTCATTGTTAATATACTTAATGATATGTTTACTTATCATAATATCATGTTAACTATATATATAACCATATATATGTCATCATATAGTTTTTACAAGTTTTAACGTTCGTGAATCACCGGTCAACTTGGGTAGTCAATTGTCTATATGAAACCTATTTCAATTAATCAAGTCTTAACAAGTTTGATTGCTTAACATGTTGGAAACATTTAATCATGTAAATATCAATCTCAATTAATATATATAAACATGAAAAAGTTCGGGTCACTACAGTACCTACCCGTTAAATAAATTTCGTCCCGAAATTTTAAGCTGTTGAAGGTGTTGACGAATCTTCTGGAAATAGATGCGGGTATTTCTTCTTCATCTGATCTTCACGCTCCCAGGTGAACTCGGGTCCTCTACGAGCATTCTATCAAACCTTAACAATTGGTATCTTGTTTTGCTTAAGTCTTTTAACCTCACGATCCATTATTTCGACGGGTTCTTCGATGAATTGGAGTTTTTCGTTGATTTGGATTTCATCTAACGGAATAGTGAGATCTTCTTTAGCAAAACATTTCTTCAAATTCGAGACGTGGAAAGTGTTATGTACAGCCGCGAGTTGTTGAGGTAACTCAAGTCGGTAAGCTACTGGTCCGACACGATCAATAATCTTGAATGGTCCAATATACCTTGGATTTAATTTCCCTCGTTTACCAAATCGAACAACGCCTTTCCAAGGTGCAACTTTAAGCATGACCATCTCTCCAATTTCAAATTCTATATCTTTTCTTTTAATGTCAGCGTAGCTCTTTTGTCGACTTTGGGCGGTTTTCAACCGTTGTTGAATTTGGATGATCTTCTCGGTAGTTTCTTGTATAATCTCTGGACCCGTAATCTGTCTATCCCCCACTTCACTCCAACAAATCAAAGACCTGCACTTTCTACCATAAAGTGCTTCAAACGGCGCCATCTCAATGCTTGAATGGTAGCTGTTGTTGTAGGAAAATTCTGCTAACGGTAGATGTCGATCCCAACTGTTTCCGAAATCAATAACACATGCTCGTAGCATGTCTTCAAGCGTTTGTATCGTCCTTTCGCTCTGCCCATCACTTTGTGGATGATAGGCAGTACTCATGTCTAGACGAGTTCCTAATGCTTGCTGTAATGTCTGCCAGAATCTTGAAATAAATCTGCCATCCCTATCAGAGATAATAGAGATTGGTATTCCATGTCTGGAGATGACTTCCTTCAAATACAGTCATGCTAACTTCTCCATCTTGTCATCTTCTCTTATTGGCAGGAAGTGTGCTGATTTGGTGAGACGATCAACTATTACCCAAATAGTATCAAAACCACTTGCAGTCCTTGGCAATTTAGTGATGAAATCCATGGTAATGTTTTCCCATTTCCATTCCGGGATTTCGGGTTGTTGAAGTAGACCTGATGGTTTCTGATGCTCAGCTTTGACCTTAGAACACGTCAAACATTCTCCTACGTATTTAGCAACATCGGCTTTCATACCCGGCCACCAAAAATGTTTCTTGAGATCCTTGTACATCTTCCCCGTTCCAGGATGTATTGAGTATCTGGTTTTATGAGCTTCTCTAAGTACCATTTCTCTCATATCTCCAAATTTTGGTACCCAAATCCTTTCAGCCCTATACCGGGTTCCGTCTTCCCGAATATTAAGATGCTTCTCCGATCCCTTGGGTATTTCATCCTTTAAATTTCCCTCTTTTAAAACTCCTTGTTGCGCCTCCTTTATTTGAGTAGTAAGGTTATTATGAATCATTATATTCATAGATTTTACTCGAATGGGTTCTCTGTCCTTCCTACTCAAGGCATCGGCTACCACATTTGCCTTCCCCGGGTGGTAACGAATCTCAAAGTCGTAATCATTCAATAATTCAATCCACCTACGCTGCCTCATATTCAGTTGTTTCTGATTAAATATGTGTTGAAGACTTTTTTGGTCGGTATATATAATACTTTTGACCCCATATAAGTAGTGCCTCCAAGTCTTTAATGCAAAAACAACCGCGCCTAATTCCAAATCATGCGTCGTATAATTTTGTTCGTGAATCTTCAATTGTCTAGACGCATAAGCAATCACCTTCGTTCGTTGCATTAATACACAACCGAGACCTTGCTTTGATGCATCACAATAAATCACAAAATCATCATTCCCTTCAGGCAATGACAATATAGGTGCCGTAGTTAGCTTTTTCTTCAATAACTGAAACGCTTTCTCTTGTTCATCATTCTATTCAAATTTCTTCCCTTTATGCGTTAATTCAGTCAAGGGTTTTGCTATTCTGGAAAAGTCTTGGATGAACCTTCTGTAGTAACCAGCTAGTCCTAAAAACTGGCGTATGTGTTTCGGAGTTTTCGGGGTTTCCCACTTTTCAACAGTTTCTATCTTTGCCGGATCCACCTTAATACCTTCTTTGTTCACTATGTGACCGAGGAATTGACCTTCTTCCAACCAAAATGCACACTTTGAAAACTTAGCGTACAATTCTTCCTTCCTCAATACTTCTAACACCTTTCTCAAATGTTCACCGTGTTCTTGGTCATTCTTTGAGTAAATAAGTATGTCATCAATGAAAACAATGACAAACTTGTCAAGGTATGGTCCACACACTCGGTTCATAAGGTCCATGAACACAGCTGGTGCATTAGTTAAACCAAACGGCATGACCATAAACTCGTAATGACCGTAACGTGTTCTGAAAGCAGTCTTTGGAATATCATCTTCTTTCACCCGCATTTGATGATACCCGGAACGTAAGTCAATCTTTGAATAAATAGACGAGCCTTGTAGTTGATCAAATAAGTCGTCGATTCTCGGTAGTGGGTAGCGGTTCTTGATGGTAAGTTTGTTCAACTCTCGGTAGTCGATACACAACCTGAATGTACCATCTTTTTTCTTGACAAACAAAACAGGAGCTCCCCACGGTGATGTGCTTGGTCGAATGAAACCACGCTCTAAAAGTTCTTGTAATTGGCTTTGTAGTTCTTTCATCTCGCTGGGTGCGAGTCTGTAAGGAGCACGAGCTATTGGTGCAGCTCCTGGTACAAGATCTATTTGAAATTCAACGGATCGATGTGGGGGTAATCCCGGTAATTCTTTCGGAAATACATCAGGAAATTCTTTTGCAATGGGAACATCATTGATGCTCTTTTCTTCAGTTTGTACTTTCTCGACGTGTGCTAGAACAGCATAGCAACCTTTTCTTATTAGTTTTTGTTCCTTCAAATTACTAATAAGATGTAGCTTCGTGTTGCCCTTTTCTCCGTACACCATTAAGGGTTTTCCTTTTTCTCGTATAATGCGAATTTCATTTTTGTAACAAACGATCTCTGCTTTCACTTCTTTCAACCAGTCCATACCGATTATCACATCAAAACTCCCTAACTCTACTGGTATCAAATCAATCATAAATGTTTCGCTAACCAGTTTAATTTCTCGATTCCGACATATATTATCTGCTGAAATTAATTTACCATTTGCTAATTCGAGTAAAAATTTACTATCCAAAGGCGTCAATGGACAACTTAATTTAGCACAAAAATCTCTACTCATATAGCTTCTATCCGCACTCGAATCAAATAAAACGTAAGCAGATTTATTGTCAATAAGAAACGTACCCGTAACAAGCTCCGGGTCTTCCTGTGCCTCTGCCGCATTAATATTGAAAACTCTTCCGCGGCCTTGTCCATTCGTGTTCTCCTGGTTCGGGCAATTTCTAATAATGTGGCCCGGTTTTCCACATTTATAACAAACTACATTGGCATAACTTGCTCCGACACTACTTGCTCCGCCATTACTCGTTCTGACACCATTTGTTCCTTTCGTTCTGTTAACCCCTGGTCCGTAGACATCACACTTCGCCGCGCTATGACCATTTCTTTTACACTTGTTGCAAAATTTGGTGCAGAACCCCGAGTGATACTTTTCACACCTTTGGCATAGCTGCTTCTGATTGTTGTTGTTGTTGCGGTTATTATTGTTGTTAAGATGATTGTTGTGGTTGCTGTTGTTGTTGTTGTTGTTGTTGTTGTTGGGCCGTTTGTTGTAGTTGCGATTGATGTTGCGATTGTTAGGATAGTTGTTGCGATTATTATTATAATTGCCGTTGTTGTTGTATTGGTGATTCTTATCACCGTTTTCCTCCCACTTTCTTTTGACTTGCTTCACATTGGCCTCTTCAGCAGTCTGTTCTTTAATTCTTTCTTCAATCTGGTTCACTAGTTTGTGAGCCATTCTACATGCCTGTTGTATGAACTTATATCTTCTTGGATTCTTTCCAGTAATCCTTTCACAAACGCGTCGATCTTCTCTTCCTCATCTTCGAATGCTCCCGGACACAATAGGCACAATTCTGTGAATCGTCTTTCGTACGTGGTAATATCAAATCCTTGGGTTCGTAACCCTCTAAGTTCTGTCTTGAGCTTATTGACCTCGGTTCTGGGACGGTACTTCTCGTTCATCAAGTGCTTGAATGCTGACCACGGTAGTGCGTACGCATCGTCTTGTCCCACTTGCTCTAGATAGGTATTCCACCATGTTAATGCAGAACCTGTGAAGGTATGCGTAGCGTACTTCACTTTGTCCTCTTCAGTACACTTACTTATGGCAAACACCGATTCAACCTTCTCGGTCCACCGTTTCAATCCGATCGGTCCTTCGGTTCCATCAAATTCCAAAGGTTTGCAGGCAGTGAATTCTTTGTAGGTGCATCCTACACGATTTCCTGTACTGCTAGATCCAAGGTTATTGTTGGTATGTAGCGCAGCCTGTACTGCAGCTATGTTTGAAGCTAGAAAAGTACGAAATTCCTCTTCATTCATATTCACGGTGTGTCGAGTAGTCGGTGCCATTTCCATCAAAATAGTTAAATGGAACAAGTTAATCATACAGAATATTAAGAGTAGTTAATAGTATTTCATAGAATAATATGAACTCATTTATAAAAGCTTTTTCTTCATATTAGCGTTTTATAAGTTTAAATTCGGGTAGTACCTACCCGTTAAGTTCATACTTAGTAGCTAATATACAATTCAACTACTACAATTCTATATGAAAAACTGATTATAATAATATTTCGCGTTCAAACTTTTACACAATATTTTACAAACTTACAATACCGCTTATTTTACATATAGCATGAAATATAGCACACAATAAATTTGATACAAGATGGTTGTGAAGATAATTCTAGCTAGTACACAAGTCGTTCAGCAAAGGCAATAAAGACACGTAATTCATACGTCCAGAAACAAGTCATGCATTCTGGTTTTACTAGGATTACTTCCCATCCTTGGTCTTGTGGAACATAACCGTTATGGCCGTTGATAAGACAGCGTGTTGTAACGTCGTCAAAGGGACGAGGGTTACGTAATGTCCAACAGTCCCGTAACAATCTAAAAACCTCATTTCTTACCCCAATTACCGACTCCGTCACTTGTGGGAACGTTTTGTTTAATAGTTGTAGCCCGATGTTCTTGTTCCCACTTTGGTGAGAAGCGAACATTACTAATCCGTAAGCATAACATGCTTCTTTATGTTGCATGTTAGCCGCTTTTTCTAAATCACGAAGTCCAATATTCGGATATATTGAGTCAAAATAATTTCTTAACCCATTGCGTAAAATAGCATTTGGGTTCCCCGCAATATATGCATCAAAGTAAACACATCGTAACTTATGGATTTCCCAATGTGATATCCCCCATCTTTCAAACGAAAGTCTCTTATAAACCAAGACATTCTTGGAACGTTCTTCGAATGTCTTACAAACTAATCTCGCCTTAAATAGTTGTGCCGAGGAATTCTGACCAACTCTAGACAAGATTTCATCAATCATGTCTCCGGGTAGGTCTCTTAAAATATTGGGTTGTCTATCCATTTTGTGTTTTTTAAACTTTAAAATAGACAAGAGTTAGATTCATAAAAAAATACTTATTAATACAAGCAATTTTTACATATATCATAAAGCATAAGCACACTATATTACATATATTACACCACACGAATACAACTATCTTATTCCGACTCGCTCGTTTCTTCTTCTTCGGTTTTGGTTCGTTTTGCCAAGTTTCTAGGGATATATGATGTTCCCCTAATACTAACTGTCGTTTTCCACAACGGTTTAGAAAAACCTGGTGGTTTAGAGGTTCCCGGGTCATTGTTACAACTTAAGGACTTCGGGGGTTGACGATACATATAAAGTTCATCGGGGTTGGAATTAGATTTCTCTATTTTTATGCCCTTTCCCTTATTATTTTCTTTTGCCTTTTTAAATTCAGTTGGGGTAATTTCTATAACATCATCGGAATTCTCGTCGGAATCCGATTCATCGGAGAATTTGTAATCCTCCCAATATTTTGCTTCCTTGGCGGAAACACCATTGACCATAATTAACCTTGGTCGGTTGGTTGAGAATTTTCTTTTACTTAACCATTTTATTATTTCCCCCACCGGTTCTATTTCTTCATCCGGTTCCGATTCTTCTTCCGGTTCCGATTCTTCTTCCGGTTCCGACTCTTCTTCCGGTTCCTCTTCGGGAACTTGTGAATCAGTCCACGAATCATTCCAATTTACATTTGACTCTTCATTATTATTAGGTGAGTCAATGGGACTTGTTCTAGAGGTAGACATCTATCACATAATATCAAACGCGTTAAGAGATTAATATATCACATAATATTCACATGTTAAAAATATATAGTTTCCAACAAAATTTGTTAAGCAATCATTTTTCAAGTAAACACGGTCGAAGTCCAGACTCACTAATGCATCCTAACAAACTCGATAAGACACACTAATGCAAAATTCTGGTTCTCTAAGACCAACGCTCGGATACCAACTGAAATGTCCCGTTCTTATTGATTAAAAACGTTCCATATTAATTGATTTCGTTGCGAGGTTTTGACCTCTAAATGAGACGTTTTTCAAAGACTGCATTCATTTTAAAACAAACCATAACCTTTATTTCATCAATAAAGGTTTAAAAAGCTTTACGTAGATTATCAAATAATGATAATCTAAAATATCCTGTTTACACACGACCATTACATAATGGTTTACAATACAAATATGTTACAACAAAATAAGTTTCTTGAATGCAGTTTTTACACAATATCATACAAGCATGGACTCCAAATCTTGTCCTTATTTTAGTATGCAACAGCGGAAGCTCTTAATAATCACCTGAGAATAAACATGCTTAAAACGTCAACAAAAATGTTGGTGAGTTATAGGTTTAACCTATATATATCAAATCATAACAATAGACCACAAGATTTCATATTTCAATACACATCCCATACATAGAGATAAAAATCATTCATATGGTGAACACCTGGTAACCGACATTAACAAGATGCATATATAAGAATATCCCCATCATTCCGGGACACCCTTCGGATATGATATAAATTTCGAAGTACTAAAACATCCGGTACTTTGGATGGGGCTTGTTGGGCCCGATAGATCTATCTTTAGGATTCGCGTCAATTAGGGTGTCTGTTCCCTAATTCTTAGATTACCAGACTTAATAAAAAGGGGCATATTCGATTTCGATAATTCAACCATAGAATGTAGTTTCACGTACTTGCGTCTATTTTGTAAATCATTTATAAAACCTGCATGTATTCTCATCCCAAAAATATTAGATTTTAAAAGCGGGACTATAACTCACTTTCACAGATTTTTTTTTTACTTCGTCGGGAAGTAAGACTTGGCCACTGGTTGATTCACGAACCTATAACAATATATACATATATATCAAAGTATGTTCAAAATATATTTACAACACTTTTAATATATTTTGATGTTTTACGTTTATTAAGTCAGCTGTCCTCGTTAGTAACCTACAACTAGCTGTCCACAGTTAGATGTACAGAAATAAATCGATAAATATTATCTTGAATCAATCCACGACCCAGTGTATACGTATCTCAGTATTGATCACAACTCAAACTATATATATTTTGGAATCAACCTCAACCCTGTATAGCTAACTCCAACATTCACATATAGAGTGTCTATGGTTGTTCCAAAATATATATAGATGTGTCGACATGATAGGTCGAAACATTGTATATGTGTCTATGGTATCTCAAGATTACATAATATACAATACAAGTTGATTAAGTTATGGTTGGAATAGATTTGTTACCAATTTTCACGTAGCTAAAATGAGAAAAATTATCCAATCTTGTTTTACCCATAACTTCTTCATTTTAAATCCGTTTTGAGTGAATCAAATTGCTATGGTTTCATAATGAACTCTATTTTATGAATCTAAACAGAAAAAGTATAGGTTTATAGTCGGAAAAATAAGTTACAAGTCGTTTTTGTAAAGGTAGTCATTTCAGTCGAAAGAACGACGTCTAGATGACCATTTTAGAAAACATACTTCCACTTTGAGTTTAACCATAATTTTTGGATATAGTTTCATGTTCATAATAAAAATCATTTTCTCAGAATAACAACTTTTAAATCAAAGTTTATCATAGTTTTTAATTAACTAACCCAAAACAGCCCGCGGTGTTACTACGGCGGCGTAAATTCGGTTTTACGGTGTTTTTCGTGTTTCCAGGTTTTAAATCATTAAGTTAGCATATCATATAGATATAGAACATGTGTTTAGTTGATTTTAAAAGTCAAGTTAGAAGGATTAACTTTTGTTTGCGAACAAGTTTAGAATTAACTAAACTATGTTCTAGTGATTACAAGTTTAAACCTTCGAATAAGATAGCTTTATATGTATGAATCGAATGATGTTATGAACATCATTACTACCTTAAGTTCCTTGGATAAACCTACTGGAAAAGAAAAAAATGGATCTAGCTTCAATGGATCCTTGGATGGCTCGAAGTTCTTGAAGCAGAATCATGACACGAAAACAAGTTCAAGTAAGATCATCACTTGAAATAAGATTGTTATAGTTATAGAAATTGAACCAAAGTTTGAATATGATTATTACCTTGTATTAAAATGATAACCTACTGTAAGAAACAAAGATTTCTTGAGGTTGGATGATCACCTTACAAGATTGGAAGTGAGCTAGCAAACTTGAAAGTATTCTTGATTTTATGAAACTAGAACTTTTGGAATTTATGAAGAACACTTAGAACTTGAAGATATAACTTGAGAGAGATCAATTAGATGAAGAAAATTGAAGAATGAAAGTGTTTGTAGGTGTTTTTGGTCGTTGGTGTATGGATTAGATATAAAGGATATGTAATTTTGTTTTCATGTAAATAAGTCATGAATGATTACTCATATTTTTGTAATTTTATGAGATATTTCATGCTAGTTGCCAAATGATGGTTCCCACATGTGTTAGGTGACTCACATGGGCTGCTAAGAGCTGATCATTGGAGTGTATATACCAATAGTACATACATCTAAAAGCTGTGTATTGTACGAGTACGAATACGGGTGCATACGAGTAGAATTGTTGATGAAACTGAACGAGGATGTAATTGTAAGAATTTTTGTTAAGTAGAAGTATTTTGATAAGTGTCTTGAAGTCTTTCAAAAGTGTATGAATACATATTAAAACACTACATGTATATACATTTTAACTGAGTCGTTAAGTCATCGTTAGTCGTTACATGTAAATGTTGTTTTGAAACCTTTAGGTTAACGATCTTGTTAAATGTTGTTAACCCAATGTTTATAGTATCAAAAGAGATTTTAAATTATTATATTATCATGATATTATGATGTACGAATATCTCTTAATATGATATATATACATTAAATGTCGTTACAACGATAATCGTTACATATATGTCTCGTTTCAAAACCATTAAGTTAGTAGTCTTGTTTTTACATATGTAGTTCATTGTTAATATACTTAATGATATGTTTACTTATCATAATATCATGTTAACTATATATATAACCATATATATGTCATCATATAGTTTTTACAAGTTTTAATGTTCGTGAATCACCGGTCAACTTGGGTAGTCAATTGTCTATATGAAACCTATTTCAATTAATCAAGTCTTAACAAGTTTGATTGCTTAACATGTTGGAAACATTTAATCATGTAAATATCAATCTCAATTAATATATATAAACATGGAAAAGTTCGGGTCACTACATTTGTCAAATTACCAGAATATCTGGAAAAGACCGAATCATCAAGAAGTATATTTTCCTGATATATTTAGAGATTATATAGAATGAAAGAGTTATGTAACATGGTTCATGATGAGGGTGTGATCTGTGAACCTTTATCACGTTCCATTAGAAACTCAGCATGACTTGCTGTAATATAATCACGTTGATCAAGTGTCATTATATTATAGTAATTCATGCTTCAGTTCCCAACACTACTTCAAAACATTCATATTTTAAATTCGAATATTTCAGAATTTAGAAACTAACACAGTCTCTGTTATGATGTAACACAGATAGCGTGAAGGAATGAATAATTTTAGATATTCACGAAATTATCCTCAGAAATATTGAGGATATTTATAATGAAAGATATGATGATATCTTAGAATATTTAAGATAATGATGATGATGAAGAATATTGTCTGTAAAGGTTTTAGAGTAAGGAGTAAGGTATTTTCTAAGGATTTCAGCAGACACTGAATCATTTGGATTCTTTGAAGGCAGATTCAATCTTTGTGATTTATCCACAGCCTCCTTCATACTTTGCTCAATCCGTTTTCCAGTTCCAAGCCTTCTCTTTTTCTTAGCTTTACCACCATACCATTCTTTATCATCAAACTTTTGACTGTTAAAGTCGTTTACAGTTTTTGCTGCTTCATCAACATTTCGAGAACTAGTTCGCAGTTCAGGGTGTTTTTCAGAAACTTCACATTAGAAGTATGTAAGTCCAGGAGGTAGACGTTATATGTACTCATATAACTGTTGGCGTAGACGTGCTGCAAGATTTCAAAATACTGATTGCTAATTCCCGATAATTCGTATGACCATTATTGTTACTAGATGTGGATGAGTACATGATAGAGTTTCAATGAGTATAAGGATTTTTTTGGAAGGTCAAGAATAAATGAAATTGTTGGTAAATTTACTGCTAATGTGGTGGAACATGAAAGGTTCCCCAGTAACAAGAACGTATATGTCAAGGTTACAATAAGGCTAATCTGAAAAATCAAAGTTGACTAGTTGAAAGTGTGATAAAACTGGATACTTTGAAAAGGATGGCAAGAATATTTTCGATATTAACAACGCTAAAGGATCTTGCACAGTTTTGAAGTCAAAGTATAGCTTTGAAAGATGTATAGATCTAAGAATGATGTTACTGGTTCAGAGTTATGACTTGGATTCTGATTCGTCAATATCAGAATATGTAATTGAACTTGTATGAAAATGATTGTATATCGTTGTGAAGATAGTGAGTATAGTTAATGATTTTTGAATCAAAATTGAAGAATATACAATGTAACATATTAATTGTAAACTTATATATTTTCCGAGTATTACCTACCCGTTAAAGATTTCACAATTAATATTTTGTATAAAAGAATTTTCATTACAGTCTTTATGAAAATATCTGTATGTATATTTTCTTCGGATGTAATTCGGATTTAATGAGTGAATATCATATTAAGCTCATTTGATTTTTGGCTTGACTTAGAAATGAATAATCTCTAAAATATTAAAGATTACATAATCTTGCGGAGTATTAATGAAATCAATACTTCATTATTTATTCTTATTCCTTGGTGAAGGATGTTGGTGCTCATAGTACTCTCGCTAACTTTTCAAGGTACGAATGATGTTGTCTAGAAAGTTTCGAGGGTACCGAAGATGAAAGTGTAAAATCAGACATGTTATTGAATAATACACTTGATTTATTATAAAATGAAATTCATTGAATTTGAAACAAAGATTGTAGTTAACGATGATTAAGTTGCTAACGAAGAATGTACATCATAGCATATTATTACTATGAATTAACTGAGTAGTTAAGTTCCATACATAATAGCTTAGTACAGAAAGATTTATTATAGTATTAAAAATTTATATATATAAGATATACATATAAATTCTTCAGAAGGAATGAGTTAATATTTCATAACTCGTTGATACAATATACGCGTTATTGACTCGTAATGATTTTCCACGGTGCTTTCTTGAACTGACGGAGCTTATGATGTTAGAGGTGCTGCTGATTCTGATGATGTTGACAGCACTGACTGTGCTGGTGAGGCTGACAGTGTTGTTGATGTTGTGGTATAACAAGTTTAGCTTGTAAATCATACACCATTCCGATCAGGGTTTCTACTCTATCTGATTTATGGTTAAGGCTAGAATAGATAATCTCTATAACTTTAGAGATTACATAATCACCGCAGAATGTTTCTCTGATGAAGTTATGAATCCATACTTCATCGTTTGCTGTTGTTGATACTCCTTGGTATCTATAGTGCGTATGATGTTGATATCCGAGGTACAATTTGTAATGTTGAGGCGTGTGATGCGGATGTGGTTGTTAGTGGTGGTAATGATCCTGTTGGTGTTGATGATGGTGATACTGGTTATGCTGCTGGTGCTACTGCTGGTGTTTGTAACCTTCGCACTATATTCTCTAAAGTCACTACCCGAGCGCGAAGCTCGTTGACTTCTTCTATTATACCGAGATGATCGGTTCTGACGAGCGGATAAATAAGATCTAAAATTCGATGTAGTATATAATCGTGACGAGAAAATCTGGAAATGAGAGAGAAAATGGTATTACGAACAGGTTCGCCGGAAAGTGCTTCAGGTTCTTCGCCAAGAGGGAAATTTGGTGGATGGAAGTGATCACCTTCTTCCTGTCTCCAATGATTGAGGAGGCTATGAACCCATCCCCAATCCATCCAGAATAGATGATGGCTAATTGGTTGATCCATTCCGATTACACTACCTTCGGAGTTTGAGTGAAAATCCATATCAGAATAGCTGTCAGCATCTGAGGAATTCGAACTAGATGCGGAATTCATCTTACACGGTTTGGATAAAGGATTTTTGATATAAATTGATTTTTGGATATCGGATGATATTCTAATTACATAAAATACCTATATATAATACAATGGGTCCGTAAATTACGGAGGAACTTTTCGAAAGCTGTCAGGCAAAGTTTACAGTAACATATACGCTGAGATATAAATTAGCAGATACACTCAGATACGAATTATTCATGCAATCAATGCAATAAAACGTGTCTTTGACTAGAAATGATAAGAAATGATAAGTAAAACTTATGACATGCAGACACAGTCGAAGTCCAGACTTACGAATGCATCGTAACATCTATCAGTTAGACACATTAATGTAAGACCTGATTCGCTATGACCAACGCTCTGATACCAACTGTGACGATTGCTCCAAATCCATATGGACGAACACGTCATTCATCGATTTCATTGCTAGGTATTTGACCTCTATATGATACGTTTTGTAAACATTGCATTCTTTTGAAAAGGCACACCATAAATGAATATTTAAATCAAAGGTTTTCGACATCTGATGATTTCTACATATAGACAATCACCGTAAATAATAATTTACAATAGTACTTCCGTTGACAATGCAGTCAAAATAAGATACATGGTGATGATTTGGTGAATGCAACCTTTCCTTGAAAAATATGCCATGTAAGACTCCATGCACATAGCTTGTCTAACATATAAGCAAACATCGGAAGACTTCTAGGGAACCTGAGAATAAACATGCTAACAAGTGTCAACACAAAGGTTGGTGAGTTCATAGTTTTAATGTTTCGTATAATCTGTATATAAAGGTGGATCACAAGATTTCAGTTGTTTCACCTGAAACGTTTATCAAAAGATTCTACAAGATTGAGCACCCTGGTAACTAAGCTTTAACGTCTATAATAAGTACCCCTGTTTTAACATACATGCAACCAACATGTACAATACACGCAAACCAACGTGTACTAAACTCAAATAGCATACGTCTGTTTTATAGTTCAGGCTAGGGTTTCTATACCTGGAACAGACGGGGATGTCAAGCCCTATGAATCCATATACAACTACTCGCGCCCACCAGTTCTTATAACTGGCAGTTACTAGTTACCAAAGCTAAGGGATTTTCGGTTCAAACTCAGTGTAGAATTAAGTATGTACTTGTATCCATTGCGTTTAAAATAAAGTGCATGTATTCTCAGCCCAAAAATATAGATTGCAAAAGCAATTAAAAAGGGAGCATATGAAACTCACCTTAGCAGCACATAAAGTTGTTCACCAAAATGTGATCGAAACTCGGAATACCCAAATAACCGTAGATCTCAACCTAGAGAACATATGTTGGTCAATAAATGTTTAACAAGCTAGGTATGGTCATAGTGTATCACAATCCTAATGCTTGAGATCGACATAAAAAAGTTATCCAAAGTCGTTTCGAAAGGTCAATTTTGACAATAGTTCAACAAAACGAGACGTACCTTATATAAGGATTCATTTACTCGGTTGGTAATATTCAAAAATTCAATTTATCAATCTTACCAACTAGTTGTTTAAATATTAATTGTAGATTCGAAAGCAATTCCAATTAACGTCAATTATAATTCAGTTGACCATATCTTTTGTTTCGTTCATCGAAATTACGCGATTTCTAAATGAAAAGTTATTGATTTTTTGCCAGCTTTCCAAAAACATGTATATCATATACCTTTTACCAATAATATATGTATTTAATTCGTGATTCATTATAAACTGTTTAACGACGAAATTTAGCATACAAGCCTGTATAAATATATATACTCGAGCACTAGACATGGATACACAATTAATTTATAAAATATAAATGCTTACGTATTATTATTGTGATTCAATATTTCAGAAAAGTACGTAGACGTAACGGAGATGATAAACACTAGGTTTGACTTGTGAATATTACCCACGAATATTACCCCTAACCTCCATAGCTATAACCCATAGTTTCCTTAGCTTTATCCCGCTCGAAAAACTTGTTTTGAAGTGACACGCTCATGACCCCGTAGTAGTATTTTATGTATAATATTAATTAATAATAATACTACTAATAGTATTAAAATTAATTATAATATTAATTAATTAATAATAATAATAATAATAATAATAATAATAATAATATATAAATATATATTACAGAGGGAGATAGATGGATTGGTGTGTGTGTGTCTCGAAGCAAAACGAATTCAATTTATAAACTTTTCCTGAAATCTGACCCCATGCGATCGCATGGGTTTTATGCCTATTTTCCATGCGATCGCATGGCCCCAAAATCCAGCTCACATTTTTTTGTATTTTTGTTTGTCGACATAATTATTAATAATATATATAATATATTTAATTTATATAATTAATTATATATTATATTAAATTCACATGCATAGTTAACTTGTAATTTTTGTTCCGATAAGTCGTACGTTGTTACGCGACTTATGTCCCGGTTCCGGTTTTTCGAGTGTCCCTTCGTACGCTGAGAAAACTTGTAATTTACATTCTGGGGCACGTACCTTTGTCAAAATATAGCCTTAAATTATCCCTAAATTATACCACCCAAAGTATATCTTAAACTTTCGAGTATTTTGGTCATTTACTTCTATAAATCATTATCTCGTTATTTATTAATATAATAGTATTTATCAAACATTTCATAACCAAGTTAATATCTATTCTCAATATTTATAAACACGTTTTAAAATACGTATCGCAAGTTATTCATATAATTAATTCTTATCAGTTAATATTCCTTATTATTGTATGTGTCCAAATTACGTTATTTAAACAAATAATTCACCATTTATTCTGAATACCGTTAAAAATGAATGATTTCTCAAATCAACGTGGACCTCTCAACAGAGACACGTAATAATATCATAATTCTTAAGAGACTCAGTAAATATCTTTTACTAGAATCATTTGGCATAATCTTTTAACTCTGTAGTTAAATATATCAATCAGATAATCAAACCAATAAGTTTAATGCACAGTATCATATCCTCAACACTTTGTTACATTTTCAAGTTATAGTATATGTATCTATATATAATTGTTCGCGTTTCTTTGAGAACAATCGAAGGTTAATTGAACAGTTCAAAATTTTGAGATTTAACTTCATAGACTTTGTTTATCGTATCGGAAACGTTAATCATACAAGATTAAGTTTAAATTTGGCCAGAATTTTCCGGGTCATCACACCCACACTCTTCCTTGAAAAGACAACAAACCACGCGAACCCATAGTAATGAATTCTGCTTGCCCCACAATTCGTTCCGCATGCTTGTTGTGAACGTAAGCTTCAATTTGAATCACACCTAGTTTTCAAGAAAATCGTTAGTAATAATCATACGTAATGATCCTACTCGTATCGCCGGATGTTGACTCTTTCGACTTAATGCATCCGCGACCACATTCGCCTTGCCCGAATGATAAAGTATTTCACAATCATAATCTTTTACTACATCCATCCACCTACTTTGACGATAATTCAAATCTCTTTGATCAAAAAGATGTTTCAAACTCTTGTGATCCGAATAAATCGTACACTTGACACCATACAAGTAATGGCGCCAAATTTTCAACTCATGCACAACCGCCGACAACTCAAGATCATGAGTCGGATATCTCGTTTCGTGTTCCTTTAATTGTCAAGAGGCGTAAGCGATGACTTTACCTCTTTGCATTAGAACACACCCGAGCCCATTTAGAGAGGCATCACAATACACCGTCATGTCTTTTACCCCTTCCGGCAACACTAACACCGGAGCTTGACACAACTTCTCTTTTAACAATTGAAAAGCAATTTCTTGCTCATTTTCCCAATTGAACCTTACGTTCTTTCTTGTCAACTTCGTCAAAGGAGAAGCGACCTTAGAAAAGTCTTGGATAAACCGACGATAATAACCGGCCAATCCGAGAAAACTTCGAATTTCCGTAGGCGTAGTTGGTCGTCCCCAACTCTTCACCGTTTCTATCTTCTCCGAATCTACTTGAATACCTTCTTTATTCACGATATGGCCAAGGAATTGAATTTCCCTTAGCCAAAATTCACATTTGGAGAATTTAGCATACAATTTCTCCTTCCGCAATGTCTTCAACACTTCACGCAAATGGTGTTCATGTTCCTTCATACTCTTAGAATAAACAAGTATGTTGTCAATGAACACAATTACCGACTTATCCAACATAGGTTGGCACACTCGGTTCATTAGATCCATGAATGCCGTATGTGCATTCGTAAGACCAAAAGGCATAACTACGAACTCGAAATACCCATAACGCGTTCGAAAATCCGTTTTCTCTATGTCTCCCTCACGGACCCGTACTTGATGATAGCCGGACCGTAAGTCAATCTTAAAAAAATACGTTGCACCTTGGAGTTGGTCAAACAAATCGTCAATCCGAGGCAATGGATAACGATTCTTGATCGTCACTTTGTTCAACTCCCGATAATCGATGCACATCCGCATACTACCATCTTTCTTCTTCACAAATAAAACCGGAGCACCCCATGGCGAGGAACTCGGTCGAATAAAACCCTTTTCAAGCAATTCTTGGGTTTGATTTAACAACTCTTGCATTTCCGTCGGTGCTAAACGATAAGGAGTTTTAGCAATGGGGGTAGCCCCCGGAACCAACTCAATGCGAAATTCAACTTGTCTTTCCAACGGGACACCCGGTAACTCATCCGGAAAAATGTCTTCAAATTCGTTAACCACCAGAATTTCACGAATGGGTGGTGGCTCATCACAAGTATCAACTACATGGGCAAGAAAAGTCATGCCACCACTAACAAGGAAACGACGTGCCCGTACAAAAGTGCATATCGGCACAATTCTCCGTTTATCACCGTGAATAATTAAGTCTCCCCCACTTGGGGTCTTCACACGAATAAATTTTTCATGGCATGCAATATTGGCTCTATTATGATCGAGCCAATCCATACCAACAACATTATCAAAATCGCCCAAAGTCATCAGGATGAGATCAATTTTAAAGGTTTCGGTACCAAATGCAACATCACAATTTTTACACACATCAACCACTAGCACCGTTTTGCCGTCCGCTATTTCGACTTCTACCGGACAACTTAACTTAGCTAACGGTCTATTAAGTTTAGGCACAAATTTTGAAGACACAAATGACAAATTTGCACCGCTATCAAATAGAATTCTTGCCGGATTAGAGTTAACCATAAAAGTACCTGAGACAACTTCGTTGGATTGCTTGGCTTCATCATTCGTCATCAAATAGTTGCGACCCCTAGCCGTACCTGCCGCCTTCTCTAGATGCTTAACATTATCGTTTCGCAAATCGGGACAATCCGGCTTCTTATACCCTTCTTTACCGCAATTAAAACAAGTGAGCTTGTTTCCGGAAGATGGTTTCAGACAATCACGAGCCATATGACCGCTTGCCTACAATTGTAGCACGAAAAAGAATAACCACCGGAAGCGCCCTTCTTCGTGCTATTGACACTTTCGGAACCCTTCTTGTTCTTGTTCTTCTTGTTTGAAAAGTTAGAATGACTAGAACCTTCAAACTTTCTTTTAGAAAAAAGTGAAATCACTTCTCCTTGGAACCTCCGGCTCAAAACCCTTGGGCCAATTCAAATAACTCTTCAAAAGAGTTAGCCGCTCCTCGACTAATCTTACCCTTATACTCATCATTCATGGTACGGTAGAAATCTTTCATTAGCTTGTGATCGTCACCAACATATTCCGGACAAAAACGAGTCTTTGCCAAGAAGGTAGACTTGAGAGTAACCAAGTCCATTGAACCTTGTTGCAAATTGTACAACTCGTCCCGGATTCTATCAAGATCGGAAGAAGTTCGGTATTCTTTGAAAAATTCCTTCTTAAACTCTTTCCACGTCAAACTCATACATTGCTCCTCACCATATAAGTTGATTTTATCATCCCACCACAACTTAGCTTCTTCCCGCAACATACTAGAACCATACCTCGCCTTCTTCTCGGGAGGACATTCCGCGGTACGGAAAGCTCCCTCGATATCGGAAATCCAACATGTGCTTTTCAACGGATCCCGTTGTAGTGACCCGAACTTTTTCATGTTTATATATATTAATTGAGATTTATATTTACATGATTAAATGTTTCCAACATGTTAAGCAATCAAACTTGTTAAGACTTGATTAATTGAAATATGTTTCATATAGACAATTGACCACCCAAGTTGACCGGTGATTCACGAACGTTAAAACTTGTAAAAACTATATGATGACATATATATGGATATATATATAGTTAACATGATACTATGATAAGTAAACATATCATTAAGTATATTAACAATGAACTACATATGTAAAAACAAGACTACTAACTTAATGATTTTTAAACGAGACATATATGTAACGATTATCGTTGTAAAGACATTTAATGTATATATATCATATTAAGAGATATTCATACATGATAATATCATGATAATATAATAATTTAAAATCTCATTTGATATTATAAACATTGGGTTAACAATATTTAACAAGATCGTTAACCTAAAGGTTTCAAAACAACACTTACATGTAACGACTAACGATGACTTAACGACTCAGTTAAAATGTATATACATGTAGTGTTTTAATATGTATTTATACAATTTTGAAAGACTTAAATACACTTATCAAAATACTTCTACTTAACAAAAATGCTTACAATTACATCCTCGTTCAGTTTCATCAACAATTCTACTCGTATGCACCCGTATTCGTACTCGTACAATACACAGCTTTTAGATGTATGTACTATTGGTATATACACTCCAATGATCAGCTCTTAGCAGCCCATGTGAGTCACCTAACACATGTGGGAACCATCATTTGACAACTAGCATGAAATATCTCATAAAATTACAAAAATATGAGTAATCATTCATGACTTATTTACATGAAAACAAAATTACATATCCTTTATATCTAATCCATACACCAACGACCAAAAACACCTACAAACACTTTCATTCTTCAATTTTCTTCATCTAATTGATCTCTCTCAAGTTCTATCTTCAAGTTCTAAGTGTTCTTCATATATTCTACAAGTTCTAGTTACATAAAATCAAGAATACTTTCAAGTTTGCTAGCTCACTTCCAATCTTGTAAGGTGATCATCCAACCTCAAGAAATCTTTGTTTCTTACAGTAGGTTATCATTCTAATACAAGGTAATAATCATATTCAAACTTTGGTTCAATTTCTATAACTATAACAATCTTATTTCAAGTGATGATCTTACTTGAACTTATTTTCGTGTCATGATTCTGCTTCAAGAACTTCGAGCCATCCAAGGATCCATTGAAGCTAGATCCATTTTTATATTTTCCAGTAGGATTATCCAAGGAACTTAAGGTAGTAATGATGTTCATAACATCATTCGATTCATACATATAAAGCTATCTTATTCGAAGGTTTAAACTTGTAATCACTAGAACATAGTTTAGTTAATTCTAAACTTGTTCGCAAACAAAAGTTAATCCTTCTAACTTGACTTTTAAAATCAACTAAACACATGTTCTATATCTATATGATATGCTAACTTAATGATTTAAAACCTGGAAACACGAAAAACACCGTAAAACCGGATTTACGCCGTCGTAGTAACACCGCGGGCTGTTTTGGGTTAGTTAATTAAAAACTATGATAAACTTTGATTTAAAAGTTGTTATTCTGAGAAAATGATTTTTATTATGAACATGAAACTATATCCAAAAATTATGGTTAAACTCAAAGTGGAAGTATGTTTTCTAAAATGGTCATCTAGACGTCGTTCTTTCGACTGAAATGACTACCTTTACAAAAATGACTTGTAACTTATTTTTCCGACTATAAACCTATACTTTTTCTGTTTATATTCATAAAATAGAGTTCAATATGAAACTATAGCAATTTGATTCGCTCAAAACGGATTTAAAATGAAGAAGTTATGGGTAAAACAAGATTGGATAATTTTTCTCATTTTAGCTACGTGAAAATTGGTAACAAATCTATTCCAACCATAACTTAATCAACTTGTATTGTATATTATGTAATCTTGAGATACCATAGACACGTATACAATGTTTCGACCTATCATGTCGACACATCTATATATATTTCGGAACAACCATAGACACTCTATATGTGAATGTTGGAGTTAGCTATACAGGGTTGAGGTTGATTCCAAAATATATATAGTTTGAGTTGTGATCAATACTGAGATACGTATACACTGGGTCGTGGATTGATTCAAGATAATATTTATCGATTTATTTCTGTACATCTAACTGTGGACAACTAGTTGTAGGTTACTAACGAGGACATCTGACTTAATAAACTTAAAACATCAAAATATATTAAAAGTGTTGTAAATATATTTTGAACATACTTTGATATATATGTATATATTGTTATAGGTTCGTGAATCAACCAGTGGCCAAGTCTTACTTCCCGACGAAGTAAAAATCTGTGAAAGTGAGTTATAGTCCCACTTTTAAAATCTAATATTTTTGGGATGAGAATACATGCAGGTTTTATAAATGATTTATAAAATAGACACAAGTACGTGAAACTACATTCTATGGTTGAATTATCGAAATCGAATATGCCCCTTTTTATTAAGTCTGGTAATCTAAGAAATAGGGAACAGACACCCTAATTGACGCGAATCCTAAAGATAGATCTATTGGGCCTAACAAACCCCATCCAAAGTACCGGATGCTTTAGTACTTCGAAATTTATATCATATCCGAAGGGTGTCCCGGAATGATGGGGATATTCTTATATATGCATCTTGTTAATGTCGGTTACCAGGTGTTCACCATATGAATGATTTTTATCTCTATGTATGGGATGTGTATTGAAATATGAAATCTTGTGGTCTATTATTATGATTTGATATATATAGGTTAAACCTATAACTCACCAACATTTTTGTTGACGTTTTAAGCATGTTTATTCTCAGGTGATTATTAAGAGCTTCCGCTGTCGCATATTTATCGCATATTAATTGAGATTGATATTTACATGATTAAATGTTTCCAACATGTTAAGCAATCAAACTTGTTAAGACTTGATTAATTGAAATATGTTTCATATAGACAATTGACCACCCAAGTTGACCGGTGATTCACGAACGTTAAAACTTGTAAAAACTATATGATGACATATATATGGATATATATATAGTTAACATGATACTATGATAAGTAAACATATCATTAAGTATATTAACAATGAACTACATATGTAAAAACAAGACTACTAACTTAATGATTTTTAAACGAGACATATATGTAACGATTATAGTTGTAAAGACATTTAAGGTATATATATCATATTAAGAGATATTCATACATGATAATATCATGATAATATAATAATTTAAAATCTCATTTGATATTATAAACATTGGGTTAACAACATTTAACAAGATCGTTAACCTAAAGGTTTCAAAACAACACTTACATGTAACGACTAACGATGACTTAACGACTCAGTTAAAATGTATATACATGTAGTGTTTTAATATGTATTTATACACTTTTGAAAGACTTCAATACACTTATCAAAATACTTCTACTTAACAAAAATGCTTACAATTACATCCTCGTTCAGTTTCATCAACAATTCTACTCGTATGCACCCGTATTCGTACTCGTACAATACACAGCTTTTAGATGTATGTACTATTGGTATATACACTCCAATGATAAGCTCTTAGCAGCCCATGTGAGTCACCTAACACATGTGGGAACCATCATTTGGCAACTAGCATGAAATATCTCATAAAATTACAAAAATATGAGTAATCAGTCATGACTTATTTACATGAAAACAAAATTACATATCCTTTATATCTAATCCATACACCAACGACCAAAAACACCTACAAACACTTTCATTCTTCAATTTTATTCATCTAATTAATCTCTCTCAAGTTCTATCTTCAAGTTCTAAGTGTTCTTCATAAATTCTACAAGTTCTAGTTACATAAAATCAAGAATACTTTCAAGTTTGCTAGCTCACTTCCAATCTTGTAAGGTGATCATCCAACCTCAAGAAATATTTGTTTCTTACAGTAGGTTATCATTCTAATACAAGGTAATAATCATATTCAAACTTTGGTTCAATTTCTATAACTATAACAATCTTATTTCAAGTGATGATCTTACTTGAACTTGTTTTCGTGTCATAATTCTGCTTCAAGAACTTCGAGCCATCCAAGGATCCGTTGAAGATAGATCCATTTTTCTCTTTTCCAGTAGGTTTATCCAAGGAACTTAAGGTAGTAATGATGTTCATAACATCATTCGATTCATACATATAAAGCTATCTTATTCGAAGGTTTAAACTTGTAATCACTAGAACATAGTTTAGTTAATTCTAAACTTGTTCGCAAACAAAAGTTAATCCTTCTAACTTGACTTTTAAAATCAACTAAACACATGTTCTATATCTATATGATATGCTAAGTTAATGATTTAAAACCTGGAAACACGAAAAACACCGTAAAACCGGATTTACGCCGTCGTAGTAACACCGCGGGCTGTTTTGGGTTAGTTAATTAAAAACTATGATAAACTTTGATTTAAAAGTTGTTATTCTGGGAAAATGATTTTTATTATAAACATGAAACTATATCTAAAAATTATGGTTAAACTCAAAGTGGAAGTATGTTTTCTAAAATGGTCATCTAGACGTCGTTCTTTCGACTGAAATGACTACCTTTACAAAAACGACTTGTAACTTATTTTTCCGACTATAAAACTATACTTTTTCTGTTTAGATTCATAAAATATAGTTCAATATGAAACCATAGTAATTTTATTCACTCAAAACGGATTTAAAATGAAGAAGTTATGGGTAAAACAAGATTGGATAATTTTTCTCATTTTAGCTACGTGAAAATTGGTAACAAATCTATTCCAACCATAACTTAATCAACTTGTATTGTATATTATGTAATCTTGAGATACCATAGACACGTATACAATGTTTCGACCTATCATGTCGACACATCTATATATATTTCAGAACAACCATAGACACTCTATATGTGAATGTTGGAGTTAGCTATACAGGGTTGAGGTTGATTCCAAAATATATATAGTTTGAGTTGTGATCAATACTGAGATACTTATACACTGGGTCGTGGATTGATTTAAGATAATATTTATCGATTTATTTCTGTACATCTAACTGTGGACAACTAGTTGTAGGTTACTAACGAGGACAGCTGACTTAATAAACTTAAAACATCAAAATATATTAAAAGTGTTGTAAATATATTTTGAACATACTTTGATATATATGTATATATTGTTATAGGTTCGTGAATCAACCAGTGGCCAAGTCTTACTTCCCGGCGAAGTAAAAATCTGTGAAAGTGAGTTATAGTCCCACTTTTAAAATCTAATATTTTTGGGATGAGAATACATGCAGGTTTTATAAATGATTTACAAAATAGACACAAGTACGTGAAACTACATTCTATGGTTGAATTATCGAAATCGAATATGCCCCTTTTTATTAAGTCTGGTAATCTAAGAATTAGGGAACAGACACCCTAATTGACGCAAATCCTAAAGATAGATCTATTGGGCCTAACAAACCCCATCCAAAGTACCGGATGCTTTAGTACTTCGAAATTTATATCATATCCGAAGAGTGTCCCGGAATGATGGGGATATTCTTATATATGCATCTTGTTAATGTCGGTTACCAGGTGTTCACCATATGAATGATTTTTATCTCTATGTATGGGATGTGTATTGAAATATGAAATCTTGTGGTCTATTGTTACGATTTGATATATATAGGTTAAACCTATAACTCACCAACATTTTTGTTGACGTTTTAAGCATGTTTATTCTCAGGTGATTATTAAGAGCTTCCGCTATTGCATACTAAAATAAGGACAAGATTTGGAGTCCATGTTTGTATGATATTGTGTAAAAACTGCATTCAAGAAACTGATTTCGATGTAACATATTTGTATTGTAAACCATTATGTAATGGTCGTGTGTAAACAGGATATTTTAGATTATCATTATTTGATAATCTACGTAAAGCTTTTTAAACCTTTATTTATGAAATAAAGGTTATGGTTTGTTTTAAAAATGAATGCAGTCTTTGAAAAACGTCTCATATAGAGGTCAAAACCTCGCAACGAAATCAATTAATATGGAACGTTTTTAATCAATAAGAACGGGACATTTCAACAATAACCTTGAATCTAGCAATACAGGAAATCGTGTAGGATGCACCTACAAAGAATTCACTGCCTGCAAACCTTTGGAATTTGATGGAACCGAAGGACCGATCGGATTGAAACGGTGGACCGAGAAGGTCGAATCGGTGTTTGCCATAAGTAAGTGTACTGAAGAGGACAAAGTGAAGTACGCTACGCATACCTTCACAGGTTCTGCGTTAACATGGTGGAATACCTATCTAGAGCAAGTGGGACAAGACGATGCGTACGCACTACCGTGGTCAGCATTCAAGCACTTGATGAACGAGAAGTACCGTCCCAGAACCGAGGTCAATAAGCTCAAGACAGAACTTAGAGGGTTACGAACCCAAGGATTTGATATTACCACGTACGAAAGATGATTCACAGAATTGTGCCTATTGTGTCTGGGAGCATTCGAAGATGAGGAAGAGAAGATCGACGCGTTTGTGAAAGGATTACCGGAAAGAATCCAAGAAGATATAAGTTCACACGAGCCCGCCTCCATACAACAGGCATGTAGAATGGCTCACAAACTAGTGAACCAGATTGAAGAAAGAATTAAAGAACAGACTGCTGAAGAGGCCAATGTGAAGCAAGTCAAAAGAAAGTGGGAGGAAAATGGTGATAAGAATCACCAATACAACAACAACAGCAATTACAACAACAATCGCAACAATTATCCCAACAATTGCAACATCAATCGCAACTACAACAAACGGCCCAACAACAACAACAACAACAGCAACTACAACAATCATCCCAACAACAATAATAACCGCAACAACAACAATCAGAAGCAGCTATGCCAAAGGTGTGAAAAGTATCACTCGGGGTTCTGCACCAAATTTTGCAACAAGTGTAAAAGAAATGGTCATAGCGCGGCGAAGTGTGAGGTCTACGGACCAGGGGTTAATAGAACGAAAGGAACAAATGGTGTCGGAACGAGTAATGGCGGAGCAAGTAGTGTCGAAGCAAGTTATGCCAATGTAGTTTGTTATAAATGTGGAAAACCGGGCCACATTATTAGAAATTGCCCGAACCAGGAGAACACGAATGGACAAGGCCGCGGAAGAGTTTTCAATATTAATGCGGCAGAGGCACAGGAAGACCCGGAGCTTGTTACTGGTACGTTTCTTATTGACAATAAGTCTACTTACGTTTTATTTGATTTGGGTGCGGATAGAAGCTATATGAGTAGAGATTTTTGTGCTAAATTAAGTTGTCCATTGACGCCTTTGGATAGTAAATTTTTACTCGAATTAGCAAATGGTAAATTAATTTCAGCAGATAATATATGTCGGAATCGAGAAATTAAATTGGTTAGCGAAACATTTAAGATTGATTTGATACCAGTAGAGTTAGGGAGTTTTGATGTGATAATCGGTTTGGACTGGTTGAAAGAAGTGAAAGCAGAGATCGTTTGTTACAAAAATGCAATTCGCATTATACGAGAAAAAGGAAAACCCTTAATGGTGTACGGAGAAAAGGGCAACACGAAGCTACATCTTATTAGTAATTTGAAGGCACAAAAACTAATAAGAAAAGGTTGCTATGCTGTTCTAGCACACGTCGAGAAAGTACAAACTGAAGAAAAGAGCATCAATGATGTTCCCATTGCAAAAGAATTTCCCGATGTATTTCCAAAAGAATTACCGGGATTACCCCCACATCGATCCGTTGAATTTCAAATAGATCTTGTACCAGGAGCTGCACCAATAGCTCGTGCTCCTTACAGACTCGCACCCAGCGAGATGAAAGAACTGCAAAGCCAATTACAAGAACTTTTAGAGCGTGGTTTCATTCGACCAAGCACATCACCGTGGGGAGCTCCTATTTTGTTTGTCAAGAAGAAAGATGGTACATTCAGGTTGTGTATCGACTACCGAGAGTTAAACAAACTTACCATCAAGAACCGCTACCCACTACCAAGAATCGACGACTTATTTGATCAACTACAAGGCTCGTCTGTTTATTCAAAGATTGACTTACGTTCCGGGTATCATCAAATGCGGGTGAAAGAAGATGATATTCAAAGACTGCTTTCAGAACACGTTACGGTCATTACGAGTTTATGGTCATGCCGTTTGGTTTAACTAATGTACCAGCTATGTTCATGGACCTTATGAACTGAGTGTGTGGACTATACCTTGACAAGTTTGTCATTGTTTTCATTGATGACATACTTATTTACTCAAAGAATGACCAAGAACACGGTGAACATTTGAGAAAGGTGTTAGAAGTATTGAGGAAGGAAGAATTGTACGCTAAGTTTTCAAAGTGTGCATTTTGGTTGGAAGAAGTTCAATTCCTCGGTCACATAGTGAACAAAGAAGGTATTAAGGTGGATCCGGCAAAGATAGAAACTGTTGAAAAGTGGGAAACCCCGAAAACTCCGAAACACATACGCCAGTTTTTAGGACTAGCTGGTTACTACAGAAGGTTCATCCAAGACTTTTCCAGAATAGCAAAACCCTTGACTGCATTAACGCATAAAGGGAAGAAATTTGAATGGAATGATGAACAAGAGAAAGCGTTTCAGTTATTGAAGAAAAAGCTAACTACGGCACCTATATTGTCATTGCCTGAAGGGAATGATGATTTTGTGATTTATTGTGACGCATCAAAGCAAGGTCTCGGTTGTGTATTAATGCAACGAACGAAGGTGATTGCTTATGCGTCTAGACAATTGAAGATTCACGAACAAAATTATACGACGCATGATTTGGAATTAGGCGCGGTTGTTTTTGCATTAAGACTTGGAGTCACTACTTATATTGGGTCAAAAGTATTATATATACCGACCACAAAAGTCTTCAACACATATTTAATCAGAAACAACTGAATATGAGGCAGCGTAGGTGGATTGAATTATTGAATGATTACGGCTTTGAGATTCGTTACCACCCGGGGAAGGCAAATGTGGTAGCCGATGCCTTGAGCAGGAAGGACAGAGAACCCATTCGAGTAAAATCTATGAATATAATGATTCATAATAACCTTACTACTCAAATAAAGGAGGCGCAACAAGGAGTTTTAAAAGAGGGAAATTTAAAGGATGAAATACCCAAAGGATCGGAGAAACATCTTAATATTCGGGAAGACGGAACCCGGTATAGGGCTGAAAGGATTTGGGTACCAAAATTTGGAGATATGAGAGAAATGGTACTTAGAGAAGCTCATAAAACCAGATACTCAATACATCCTGGAACGGGGAAGATGTACAAGGATCTCAAGAAACATTTTTGGTGGCCGGGTATGAAAGCCGATGTTGCTAAATACGTAGGAGAATGTTTGACGTGTTCTAAGGTCAAAGCTGAGCATCAGAAACCATCAGGTCTACTTCAACAACCCGAAATCCCGGAATGGAAATGGGAAAACATTACCATGGATTTCATCACTAAATTGCCAAGGACTGCAAGTGGTTTTGATACTATTTGGGTAATAGTTGATCGTCTCACCAAATCAGCACACTTCCTGCCAATAAGAGAAGATGACAAGATGGAGAAGTTAGCACGACTGTATTTGAAGGAAGTCGTATCCAGACATGGAATACCAATCTCTATTATCTCTGATAGGGATGGCAGATTTATTTCAAGATTCTGGCAGACATTACAGCAAGCATTAGGAACTCGTCTAGACATGAGTACTGCCTATCATCCACAAACTGATGGGCAGAGCGAAAGAACAATACAAATGCTTGAAGACATGCTACGAGCATGTGTTATTGATTTCGGAAACAGTTGGGATCGACATCTACCGTTAGCAGAATTTTCCAACAACAACAGCTACCATTCAAGCATTGAGATGGCGCCGTTTGAAGCACTTTATGGTAGAAAGTGCAGGTCTCCGATTTGTTAGAGTGAAGTGGGGGATAGACAGATTACGGGTCCGGAGATTATACAAGAAACTACCGAGAAGATCATCCAAATTCAACAACGGTTGAAAACCGCCCAAAGTCGACAAAAGAGCTACACTGACATTAAAATAAAAGATATAGAATTTGAAATTGGAGAGATGGTCATGCTTAAAGTTGCACCTTGGAAAGGCGTTGTTCGATTTGGTAAACGAGGGAAATTAAATCCAAGGTATATTGGACCATTCAAGATTATTGATCGTGTCGGACCAGTAGCTTACCGACTTGAGTTACCTCAACAACTCACGGCTGTACATAACACTTTCCATGTCTCGAATTTGAAGAAATGTTTTGCTAAAGAAGATCTCACTATTCCGTTAGATGAAATCCAAATCAACGAAAAACTTCAATTCATCGAAGAACCCGTCGAAATAATGGATTGTGAGGTTAAAAGACTTAAGCAAAACAAGATACCAATTGTTAAGATTCGATGGAATACTAGTAGAGGACCCGAGTTCACCTGGGAGTGTGAAGAACAGATGAAGAAGAAATACCCGCATCTATTTCCAGAAGATTCGTCAACACCTTCAACAGCTTAAAATTTCGGGACGAAATTTATTTAACGGGTAGGTACTGTAGTGACCCGAACTTTTCCATGTTTATATATATTAATTGAGATTGATATTTACATGATTAAATGTTTCCAACATGTTAAGCAATCAAACTTGTTAAGACTTGATTAATTGAAATATGTTTCATATAGACAATTGACCACCCAAGTTGACCGGTGATTCACGAACGTTAAAACTTGTAAAAACTATATGATGACATATATATGGATATATATATATAGTTAACATGATACTATGATAAGTAAACATATCATTAAGTATATTAACAATTAACTACATATGTAAAAACAAGACTACTAACTTAATGATTTTTAAACGAGACATATATGTAACGATTATCGTTGTAAAGACATTTAATGTATATATATCATATTAAGAGATATTCATACATGATAATATCATGATAATATAATAATTTAAAATCTCATTTGATATTATAAACATTGGGTTAACAACATTTAACAAGATCGTTAACCTAAAGGTTTCAAAACAACACTTACATGTAACGACTAACGATGACTTAACGACTCAGTTAAAATGTATATACATGTAGTGTTTTAATATGTATTTATACACTTTTGAAAGACTTAAATACACTTATCAAAATACTTCTACTTAACAAAAATGCTTACAATTACATCCTCGTTCAGTTTCATCAACAATTCTACTCGTATGCACCCGTATTCGTACTCGTACAATACACAGCTTTTAGATGTATGTACTATTGGTATATACACTCCAATGATCAGCTCTTAGCAGCCCATGTGAGTCACCTAACACATGTGGGAACCATCATTTGGCAACTAGCATGAAATATCTCATAAAATTACAAAAATATGAGTAATCATTCATGACTTATTTACATGAAAACAAAATTACATATCCTTTATATCTAATCCATACACCAACGACCAAAAAC
The DNA here is from genome assembly GCF_046630445.1 of Rutidosis leptorrhynchoides. Taxonomy (NCBI): domain Eukaryota; kingdom Viridiplantae; phylum Streptophyta; class Magnoliopsida; order Asterales; family Asteraceae; genus Rutidosis; species Rutidosis leptorrhynchoides. The sequence goes on along the minus strand of NC_092334.1, from coordinate 141,088,374 downwards.
ACCTACAAACACTTTCATTCTTCAATTTTCTTCATCTAATTGATCTCTCTCAAGTTCTATCTTCAAGTTCTAAGTGTTCTTCATATATTCTACAAGTTCTAGTTACATAAAATCAAGAATACTTTCAAGTTTGCTAGCTCACTTCCAATCTTGTAAGGTGATCATCCAACCTCAAGAAATCTTTGTTTCTTACAGTAGGTTATCATTCTAATACAAGGTAATAATCATATTCAAACTTTGGTTCAATTTCTATAACTATAACAATCTTATTTCAAGTGATGATCTTACTTGAACTTGTTTTCGTGTCATGATTCTGCTTCAAGAACTTCGAGCCATCCAAGGATCCGTTGAAGATAGATCCATTTTTCTCTTTTCCAGTAGGTTTATCCAAGGAACTTAAGGTAGTAATGATGTTCATAACATCATTCGATTCATACATATAAAGCTATCTTATTCAAAGGTTTAAACTTGTAATCACTAGAACATAGTTTAGTTAATTCTAAACTTGTTCGCAAACAAAAGTTAATCCTTCTAACTTGACTTTTAAAATCAACTAAACACATGTTCTATATCTATATGATATGCTAAGTTAATGATTTAAAACCTGGAAACACGAAAAACACCGTAAAACCGGATTTACGCCGTCGTAGTAACACCGCGGGCTGTTTTGGGTTAGTTAATTAAAAACTATGATAAACTTTGATTTAAAAGTTGTTATTCTGGGAAAATGATTTTTATTATGAACATGAAACTATATCCAAAAATTATGGTTAAACTCAAGGTGGAAGTATGTTTTCTAAAATGGTCATCTAGACGTCGTTCTTTCGACTAAAATGACTACCTTTACAAAAACGACTTGTAACTTATTTTTCCGACTATAAACCTATACTTTTTCTGTTTAGATTCATAAAATAGAGTTCAATATGAAACCATAGCAATTTGATTCACTCAAAACGGATTTAAAATGAAGAAGTTATGGGTAAAACAAGATTGGATAATTTTTCTCATTTTAGCTACGTGAAAATTGGTAACAAATCTATTCCAACCATAACTTAATCAACTTGTATTGTATATTATGTAATCTTGAGATACCATAGACACGTATACAATGTTTCGACCTATCATGTCGACACATCTATATATATTTCAGAACAACCATAGACACTCAATATGTGAATGTTGGAGTTAGCTATACAGTGTTGAAGTTGATTCCAAAATATATATAGTTTGAGTTGTGATCAATACTGAGATACGTATACACTGGGTCGTGGATTGATTCAAGATAATATTTATCAATTTATTTCTGCACATCTAACTGTGGACAACTAGTTGTAGGTTACTAACGAGGACAGCTGACTTAATAAACTTAAAACATCAAAATATATTAAAAGTGTTGTAAATATATTTTGAACATACTTTGATATATATGTATATATTGTTATAGGTTCGTGAATCAACCAGTGGCCAAGTCTTACTTCCCGGCGAAGTAAAAATCTGTGAAAGTGAGTTATAGTCCCACTTTTAAAATCTAATATTTTTGGGATGAGAATACATGCAGGTTTTATAAATGATTTACAAAATAGACACAAGTACGTGAAACTACATTCTATGGTTGAATTATCGAAATCGAATATGCCCCTTTTTATTAAGTCTGGTAATCTAAGAAATAGGGAACAGACACCCTAATTGACGCGAATCCTAAAGATAGATCTATTGGGCCTAACAAACCCCATCCAAAGTACCGGATGCTTTAGTACTTCGAAATTTATATCATATCCGAAGAGTGTCCCGGAATGATGGGGATATTCTTATATATGCATCTTGTTAATGTCGGTTACCAGGTGTTCACCATATGAATGATTTTTATCTCTATGTATGGGATGTGTATTGAAATATGAAATCTTGTGGTCTATTGTTACGATTTCATATATATAGGTTAAACCTATAACTCACCAACATTTTTGTTGACGTTTTAAGCATGTTTATTCTCAGGTGATTATTAAGAGCTTCCGCTGTTGCATACTAAAATAAGGACAAGATTTGGAGTCCATGTTTGTATGATATTGTGTAAAAACTACATTCAAGAAACTGATTTCGAAGTAACATATTTGTATTGTAAACCATTATGTAATGGTCGTGTGTAAACAGGATATTTTAGATTATCATTATTTGATAATCTACGTAAAGCTTTTTAAACCTTTATTTATAAAATAAAGGTTATGGTTTGTTTTAAAAATGAATGCAGTCTTTGAAAAACGTCTCATATAGAGGTCAAAACCTCGCAACGAAATCAATTAATATGGAACGTTTTTAATCAATAAGAACGGGACATTTCAACAATAACCTTGGATCTAGCAGTACAGGAAATCGTGTAGGATGCACCTATAAAGAATTCATTGCCTGCAAACCTTTGGAATTTGATGGAACCGAAGGACCGATCGGATTGAAACGGTGGACCGAGAAGGTTGAATCGGTGTTTGCCATAAGTAAGTGTACTGAAGAGGACAAAGTGAAGTACGCTACGCATACCTTCACAGGTTCTGTGTTAACATGGTGGAATACCTATCTAGAGCAAGTGGGACAAGACGATGCGTACGCACTACCGTGGTCAGCATTCAAGCACTTGATGAACGAGAAGTACCGTCCCAGAACCGAGGTCAATAAGCTCAAGACAGAACTTAGAGGGTTACGAACCCAAGGATTTGATATTACCACGTACGAAAGACGATTCACAGAATTGTGCCTATTGTGTCTGGGAGCATTCGAAGATGAGGAAGAGAAGATCGACGCGTTTGTGAAAGGATTACCGGAAAGAATCCAAGAAGATATAAGTTCACACGAGCCCGCCTCCATACAACAGGCATGTAGAATGGCTCACAAACTAGTGAACCAGATTGAAGAAAGAATTAAAGAACAGACTGCCGAAGAGGCCAATGTGAAGCAAGTCAAAAGAAAGTGAGAGGAAAACGGTGATAAGAATCACCAATACAACAACAACAACAATTACAACAACAATCGCAACAATTATCCCAACAATTGCAACATCAATCGCAACTACAACAAACGGCCCAACAACAACAACAACAACAACAGCAACAACAGCAACTACAACAATCATCCCAACAACAATAATAACCGCAACAACAACAATCAGAAGCAGCTATGCCAAAGGTGTGAAAAGTATCACTCGGGGTTCTGCACCAAATTTTGCAACAAGTGTAAAAGAAATGGTCATAGCGCGGCGAAGTGTGAGGTCTACGGACCAGGGGTTAATAGAATGAAAGGAACAAATGGTGTTTGAACGAGTAATGGCGGAGCAAGTAGTGTCGGAGCAAGTTATGCCAATGTAGTTTGTTATAAATGTGGAAAACCGGGCCACATTATTAGAAATTGCCCGAACCAGGAGAACACGAATGGACAAGGCCGCGGAAGAGTTTTCAATATTAATGCGGCAGAGGCACAGGAAGACCCGGAGCTTGTTACGGGTACGTTTCTTATTGACAATAAATCTGCTTACGTTTTATTTGATTCGGGTGCGGATAGAAGCTATATGAGTAGAGATTTTTGTGCTAAATTAAGTTGTCCATTGACGCCTTTGGATAGTAAATTTTTACTCGAATTAGCAAATGGTAAATTAATTTCAGCAGATAATATATGTCGGAATCGAGAAATTAAATTGGTTAGCAATACATTTAAGATTGATTTGATACCAGTAGAGTTAGGGACTTTTGATGTGATAATCGGTATGGACTGGTTGAAAAAAGTGAAAGCAGAGATCATTTGTTACAAAAATGCAATTCGCATTATACGAGAAAAAGGAAAACCCTTAATGGTGTACGGAGAAAAGGGCAACACGAAGCTACATCTTATTAGTAATTTGAAGGCACAAAAACTAATAAGAAAAGGTTGCTATGCTGTTCTAGCACACGTCGAGAAAGTACAAACTGAAGAAAAGAGCATCAATGATGTTCCCATTGCAAAAGAATTTCCCGATGTATTTCTGAAAGAATTACCGGGATACCCCCACATCGATCTGTTGAATTTCAAATAGATCTTGTACCAGGAGCTGCACCAATAGCTCGTGCTCCTTACAGACTCGCACCCAGCTAGATGAAAGAACTGCAAAGCCAATTACAAGAACTTTTAGAGCGTGGTTTCATTCGACCAAGCACATCACCGTGGGGAGCTCCTGTTTTGTTTGTCAAGAAGAAAGATGGTACATTCAGGTTGTGTATCGACTACCGAGAGTTAAACAAACTTACCATCAAGAACCGCTACCCACTACCGAGAATCGATGACTTATTTGATCAACTACAAGGCTCGTCTGTTTATTCAAAGATTGACTTACGTTCCGGGTATCATCAAATGCGGGTGAAAGAAGATGATATTCCAAAGATTGCTTTCAGAACACGTTACGGTCATTATGAGTTTATGGTCATGCCGTTTGGTTTAACTAATGCACCAGCTGTGTTCATGGACCTTATGAACCGAGTGTGTGGACCATACCTTGACAAGTTTGGCATTATTTTCATTGATGACATACTTATTTACTCAAAGAATGACCAAGAACACGGTGAACATTTGAGAAAGGTGTTAGAAGTATTGAGGAAGGAAGAATTGCACGCTAAGTTTTCAAAGTGTGCATTTTGGTTGGAAGAAGTTCAATTCCTCGGTCACATAGTGAACAAAGAAGGTATTAAGGTGGATCCGGCAAAGATAGAAACTGTTGAAAAGTGGGAAACCCCGAAAACTCCGAAACACATACGCCAGTTTTTAGGACTAGCTGGTTACTACAGAAGGTTCATCCAAGACTTTTCCAGAATAGCAAAACCCTTAACTGCATTAACGCATAAAGGGAAGAAATTTGAATGGAATGATGAACAAGAGAAAGCGTTTCAGTTATTGAAGAAAAAGCTAACTACGGCACCTATATTGTCATTGCCTGAAGGGAATGATGATTTTGTGATTTATTGTGACGCATCAAAGCAAGGTCTCGGTTGTGTATTAATGCAACGAACGAAGGTGATTGCTTATGCGTCTAGACAATTGAAGATTCACGAACAAAATTATACGATGCATGATTTGGAATTAGGCGCGGTTGTTTTTGCATTAAAGACTTGGAGGCACTACTTATATGGGGTCAAAAGTATTATATATACCGACCACAAAAGTCTTCAACACATATTTAATCAGAAACAACTGAATATGAGGCAGCGTAGGTGGATTGAATTATTGAATGATTACAACTTTGAGATTCGTTACCACCCGGGGAAGGCAAATGTGGTAGCCGATGCCTTGAGCAGGAAGGACAGAGAACCCATTCGAGTAAAATCTATGAATATAATGATTCATAATAACCTTACTACTCAAATAAAGGAGGCGCAACAAGGAGTTTTAAAAGAGGGAAATTTAAAGGATGAAATACCCAAAGGATCAGAGAAGCATCTTAATATTCGGGAAGACGGAACCCGGTATAGGGCTGAAAGGATTTGGGAACCAAAATTTGGAGATATGAGAGAAATGGTACTTAGAGAAGCTCATAAAACCAGATACTCAATACATCCTGGAATGGGGAAGATGTACAAGGATCTCAAGAAACATTTTTGGTGGCCGGGTATGAAAGCTGATGTTGCTAAATACGTAGGAGAATGTTTGACATGTTCTAAGGTCAAAGCTGAGCATCAGAAACCATCAGGTCTACTTCAACAACCCGAAATCCCGGAATGGAAATGGGAAAACATTACCATGGATTTCATCACTAAATTGCCAAGGACTGCAAGTGGTTTTGATACTATTTGGGTAATAGTTGATCGTCTCATCAAATCAGCACATTTCCTACCAATAAGAGAAGATGACAAGATGGAGAAGTTAGCACGACTGTATTTGAAGGAAGTCATCTCCAGACATGGAATACCAATCTATATTATCTCTGATAGGGATGGCAGATTTATTTTAAGATTTTGGCAGACATTACAACAAGCATTAGGAACTCGTCTAGACATGAGTACTGCCTATCATCCACAAACTGATGGGCAGAGCGAAAGGACGATACAAACACTTGAAGACATGCTACGAGCATGTGTTATTGATTTCGGAAACAGTTGGGATCGACATCTACCGTTAGCAGAATTTTCCTACAACAACAGCTACCATTCAAGCATTGAGATGGCGCCGTTTGAAGCACTTTATGGTAGAAAGTGCAGGTCTCCAATTTGTTGGAGTGAAGTGGGGGATAGACAGATTACGGGTCCGGAGATTATACAAGAAACTACCGAGAAGATCATCCAAATTCAACAACGGTTGAAAACCGCCCAAAGTCGACAAAAGAGCTACGCTGACATTAAAAGAAAAGATATAGAATTTGAAATTGGAGAGATGGTCATGCTTAAAGTTGCACCTTGGAAAGGCGTTGTTCGATTTGGTAAACGAGGGAAATTAAATCCAAGGTATATTGGACCATTCAAGATTATTGATCGTGTCAGACCAGTAGCTTACCGACTTGAGTTACCTCAACAACTCGCGGCTGTACATAACACTTTCCACGTCTCGAATTTAAAGAAATGTTTTGCAAAAGAAGATCTCACTATTTAGATGAAATCCAAATCAACGAAAAACTTCAATTCATCGAAGAACCCGTCAAAATAATGGATCGTGAGGTTAAAAGACTTAAGCAAAACAAGATACCAATTGTTAAGGTTCGATGGAATGCTCGTAGAGGACCCGAGTTCAACTGGGAGCGTGAAGATCAGATGAAGAAGAAATATCCGCATCTATTTCCAGAAGATTCGTCAACACCTTCAACAGCTTAAAATTTCGGGACGAAATTTATTTAACGGGTAGGTACTGTAGTGACCCGAACTTTTCCATGTTTATATATATTAATTGAGATTGATATTTACATGATTAAATGTTTCCAACATGTTAAACAATCAAACTTGTTAAGACTTGATTAATTGAAATATGTTTCATATAGACAATTGACCACCCAAGTTGACCGGTGATTCACGAACGTTAAAACTTGTAAAAACTATATGATGACATATATATGGATATATATATAGTTAACATGATACTATGATAAGTAAACATATCATTAAGTATATTAACAATGAACTACATATGTAAAAACAAGACTACTAACTTAATGATTTTTAAACGAGACATATATGTAACGATTATCGTTGTAAAGACATTTAATGTATATATATCATATTAAGAGATATTCATACATGATAATATCATGATAATATAATAATTTAAAATCTCATTTGATATTATAAACATTGGGTTAACAACATTTAACAAGATCGTTAACCTAAAGGTTTCAAAACAACACTTACATGTAACGACTAACGATGACTTAACGACTCAGTTAAAATGTATATACATGTAGTGTTTTAATATGTATTTATACACTTTTGAAAGACTTCAATAAATTTATCAAAATACTTCTACTTAACAAAAATGCTTACAATTACATCCTCGTTCAGTTTCATCAACAATTCTACTCGTATGCACCTATATTCGTATTCGTACAATACACAGCTTTTAGATGTATGTACTATTGGTATATACACTCCAATGATCAGCTCTTAGCAGCCCATGTGAGTCATCTAACATATGTGGGAACCATCATTTGGCAACTAGCATGAAATATCTCATAAAATTACAAAAATATGAGTAATCATTCATGACTTATTTACATGAAAACAAAATTACATATCCTTTATATCTAATCCATACACCAATGACCAAAAACACCTAAAAACACTTTCATTCTTCAATTTTCTTCATCTAATTGATCTCTCTCAAGTTCTATCTTAAGTTCTAAGTGTTCTTCATATATTCTACAAGTTCTAGTTACATAAAATCAAGAATACTTTCAAGTTTGCTAGCTCACTTCCAATCTTGTAAGGTGATCATCCAACCTTAAGAAATCTTTGTTTCTTACAGTAGGTTATCATTCTAATACAAGGTAATAATCATATTCAAACTTTGGTTCAATTTCTATAACTATAACAATCTTATTTCAAGTGATGATCTTACTTGAACTTGTTTTCGTGTCATGATTCTGCTTCAAGAACTTCGAGCCATCCAAGGATCCGTTGAAGCTAGATCCATTTTTTTCTTTTCCAGTAGGTTTATCCAAGGAACTTAAGGTAGTAATGATGTTCATAACATCATTCGATTCATACATATAAAGCTATCTTATTCGAAGGTTTAAACTTGTAAACCCTAGAACATAGTTTAGTTAATTCTAAACTTGTTCGCAAACAAAAGTTAATCCTTCTAACTTGACTTTTAAAATCAACTAAACACATGTTCTATATCTATATGATATGCTAAGTTAATGATTTAAAACCTGGAAACACGAAAAACACCGTAAAACCGGATTTACGCCGTCGTAGTAACACCGCGGGCTGTTTTAGGTTAGTTAATTAAAAACTATGATAAACTTTGATTTAAAAGTTGTTATTCTGAGAAAATGATTTTTATTATGAACATGAAACTATATCCAAAAATTATGGTTAAACTCAAAGTGGAAGTATGTTTTCTAAAATGGCCATCTAGAGGTCGTTCTTTCGACTGAAATGACTACCTTTACAAAAATGACTTGTAACTTATTTTTCCGACTATAAACCTATACTTTTTCTGTTTAGATTCATAAAATAGAGTTCAATATGAAACTATAGCAATTTGATTCACCCAAAACGGATTTAAAATGAAGAAGTTATGGGTAAAACAAGATTGGATAATTTTTCTCATTTTAGCTACGTGAAAATTGGTAACAAATCTATTCCAACCATAACTTAATCAACTTGTATTGTCTATTATGTAATCTTGAGATACCATAGACACATATACAATGTTTTGACCTATCATGTCGACACATCTATATATATTTCGGAACAACCATAGACACTCTATATGTGAATGTTGGAGTTAGCTATACAGGGTTGAGGTTGATTCCAAAATATATATAGTTTGAGTTGTGATCAATACTGAGATACGTATACACTGGGTCGTGGATTGATTTAAGATAATATTTATCGATTTATTTCTGTACATCTAACTGTGGACAACTAGTTGTAGGTTACTAACGAGGACAGCTGACTTAATAAACTTAAAACATCAAAATATATTAAAAGTGTTGTAAATATATTTTGAACATACTTTGATATATATGTATATATTGTTATAGGTTCGTGAATCAACCAGTGGCCAAGTCTTACTTCCCGACGAAGTAAAAATCTGTGAAAGTGAGTTATAGTCCCACTTTTAAAATCTAATATTTTTGGGATGAGAATACATGCAGGTTTTATAAATGATTTACAAAATAGACACAAGTACGTGAAACTACATTCTATGGTTGAATTATCGAAATCGAATATGCCCCTTTTTATTAAGTCTGGTAATCTAAGAATTAGGGAACAGACACCCTAATTGACACGAATCCTAAAGATAGATCTATTGGGCCTAACAAACCCCATCCAAAGTACCGGATGCTTTAGTACTTCGAAATTTATATCATATCCGAAGGGTGTCCCGGAATGATGGGGATATTCTTATATATGCATCTTGTTAATGTCGGTTACCAGGTGTTCACCATATTAATGATTTTTATCTCTATGTATGGGATGTGTATTGAAATATGAAATCTTGTGGTCTATTATTATGATTTGATATATATAGGTTAAACCTATAACTCACCAACATTTTTGTTGACGTTTTAAGCATGTTTATTCTCAGGTGATTATTAAGAGCTTCCGCTGTCGCATACTTAAATAAGGACGAGATTTGGAGTCCATGCTTGTATGATATTGTGTAAAAACTGCATTCAAGAAACTTATTTTGTTGTAACATATTTGTATTGTAAACCATTATGTAATGGTCGTGTGTAAACAGGATATTTTAGATTATCATTATTTGATAATCTACGTAAAGCTTTTTAAACCTTTATTGATGAAATAAAGGTTATGGTTTGTTTTAAAATGAATGCAGTCTTTGAAAAACGTCTCATATAGAGGTCAAAACCTCGCAACGAAATCAATTAATATGGAACGTTTTTAATCAATAAGAACGGGACATTTCACCCGTACCCCATTAAATATCGGGGGTTGAGCATCCTTGAAATTTTTGTAATGGAAGTCCCGCCTTCCATTCCCACTGTTACCATCACCCCCTTCACCACGAGGATGAATGTTTCTAGCTTCTAATGCCTCCTTGATCGCGGCATTCATTCGCTCATTTATCATTTCGGTTACTTGCCCATCAACCGACTCTTGGAAAACCTTTCGAACATCATCAAGAACATCATCAACGTCCTCACTCGTACTTTCGTCATTGGTGTCGTGTCCATTTCTCATCTTCATTCTATAAAACGAAGTAAATTAAACAATGAAACGAAAGGACTTAACCCATATGTATATACATATACACCACACTACCCCGTCTTGCTCTACAATTGTCGTACATCGCTTGTTTGACACGATTTGAACCCATAACAATGGTAGCTAATCATTGTTACGCGATCACGTCGCATTAATTCGCTAGTACAACGTCAATCTCGCTTGATGATTGCTAAGACAACACAAGACAGTTAGTGCAAGGTTAATTCACATAAACCTAAGCACTAATTAACTCCCGGTCTGACCCGTCTCCTACAAGTCCCGCATAAAGCGCATACACAAATAAGTCTGAGTCTAGGCACCTATCTCAAGTCGCCTAAATCCCTTAGACCATGCTCTGATACCACTTGAAACAACCCAACCCGTATTCCATACAATAATTTTTTTTTATTTATACACATTTACGCGCCAATTAAATATGTAGACCATTCCACAAGTTCCATTTAAAATGTACCACAATTTAAATGTTTACAAGGCACGAAGGCCATTAATTAAGTTTAATACAAGTTCGACCCACTACAAATGATAGTTTATAATCTAAACGACACTTCGAGCATGGTTTGGGACTAAACTATCCAAAACGTTAGGCCAACTTCCAAAAGCTCCAACGAAACATCATCAAAGGACACCTAGTGCCCAACAACCCCTTTTCCCCTATCCGCACCTGCATCTAAAAGGATAAACAATGAGAGGGTAAGCTAAAGCTTAGTGAATGCAATAATTATACACATACATATATAATATACCTACTTGCAAACACTCAAGTACACATACCGAAATACATGCTAGCAACACAATTAGCTTATCATCCATACGAGGCTACCAACCTCCAATACCACAAGCTAGCATAACAATCGCATAAATGTATATATAACTCGAACAATATAATAAGCCTTCGCTTACAACACAATAACCATGGTTAACCAATCGTACAAGGGAATGGTGTCCGCGAAAGACCATCGGAGTTCACAACATCCATTAGTGTACTTAACACCTCGTATCACTAACCCCCGGGTGGCATCTTAACACCTCGATACTTCACCCTCGGGTGGCGTCTTAACACCTTGACACTTCACCCTTTATTATGGAGTGGCGTCTTAACACCTCGACACTTCACTCCTTGGTGGCATCTTAACACCTCGATGCTTCACCTTGAGTGGCATCTTAACACCTCGATGCTTCACTCGTCACGTGAAACGTGGTGTCTTAGCACCTCGACACTTCACATCTCACGCTACAACAAATAGATACATTATATACCTACACATATAATTATTCCACTCACCTTAACGATTCGGTGACGGTTTTATACTTCCGCAAGCTTCAAAGCAAAGTACCTAATATAATGAGTACTTCAATCAACACAATATCTAGTTGGACTAAAATACCAACAATTCACTTATGTGCATTTAATGACTTAATGCATTAAATGCCCCATTTTCACCAAAACCGCCCTTAAGGGTCAAGACTCAACTTCAATCACTAAAGCTAGTGAATTAAAGTCTACTAACACAAACTTGGGTATTTCATACCCACTTCACCCAATTAGGTCAACTAGTACTCATTTGACCCATTTTAAATACTTAGACTCACAATCGAGTCAAACTTACCCATTAACATTTCTTTCATAATTTAAAGGTGTATTAAGGATTAACAACACCATTTAACACTTACAACCCCAAATCATAAGACCAAACCCTAGATTATGGCTATTTAGGGTTTCCTTTTTATCACCTAACCCAAATCCACTCATATTACCCCCACATGGGTCTTACAAGTTCCAAATGAACCAAACCCTAGCATAAACTAATTAAAACTCAAAACATGGAGTTAGGACTTACCAACACTATCCTATTGTAGCTATGAACAAGGAGAACAACTTTAATTCTTGCTCCAAGGTTTGATTCACAAATCTCCACTCTCAAATCTCACTTGAAATCAAATGGGTTTTTAAGTTTTGAGAGTAAATGGAGAAGGAAAAGGGAAATGAAAATGAATAAAATGATGAGTGGTAGATAATTAGTGCTCCAATTAGATCTAGACGTAAAATGATGATTTTGCCCTTGAACCACTTATTTTAAAAACAAAATCCGGGACCAGTTCACCCAGTGGGTTGCGGCGCGGCCCCAATTGTCGCGGCACGATGTTTAACATATTTTACGAACTTTCTTAAATCATTCGTGACTCAGACTCTAGTTATTTGTCGCGGCGCTACCCTCTTCTCCGCGGCATGACATATAAAGGGAAACTCGACCCTTCTTAACATGCCTCCTGACTCTGGTTTGAGTTCAATGTCGCGGCGCGAAAAGGCTTCAGCGGCGCGGCAATGGCCTTCAACTGAGCCATTCGATAGCTTTACACAACTTAACGATTTATTCAACTTGTAAACTTTGTTTACGCTTCCTATACACGTCTAAACTTCATATTTTAGTCTCACAAGACTTAACATCAATAAAGACTCATGCATACACCTATACATGCATATATTCTAAACACACATATATATATATATATACATACATATTCGTATATATATATATATATATATATATATATATATATATATATATATATATGTATATATATATATATATGTATATATATATATATATATATATATGTATATATATATATATATATATATATATATATATATATATATATATATATATATATATATATATATATATATATATAATTACCCAATTTCTAAGTGTCTTTTAATCATATAAATGCACAAGTTATAAGCATACTAAAAATTAAGTTTGTACCTTTAAATGTGTACGGGAAAAACGGGATGTTACAATTCTCCCCCACTTGAATCGGAGCATGTCCTCGCGATCCAAGCCGCATGACAAGAGGGAAGATAAACCAACACGAATTCTTCGGGCTCCCAAGTAAACTCGGAACCTTTACTATGACGCCATTGAACTTTAAAATTCCTCACTTCTTTATTTCTCAACCTTTTGACCATCTCATCGAGTATGGAAATCGGCTCCTCAATATATTCTAACTTATTGTTGAGCTCAATCTCGTCTAACGGCACCCATGATGAATCATCCGCAAGACACTTACGGGGATGGGAAACATGAAATGTATTATGGATCCCCGCAAGCTCTTCGGGTAATTCCAAACTATACGCAACTTCACCAACACGAGCTAGAATTTTAAAAGGACCAATAAACCGAGGAGCTAGCTTTCACCGTTTTCGAAACCGAATAATACCTTTCCATGGCGAAACCTTAAGCATCACCATGTCACCTTCTTGAAATTCGATCATTCGTCTACGCTTGTCGGCATACGACTTTTGTCTATCTTGTGCCTTTTTCAAATGATCCCGAATCATATCAATCTTACTATTCGTTTCTAAGACCAAATCGGTACTCCCAATTTCTATTTTACCAATTTCACCCCCAACAAATTAGAGTTCGGCACCTCCGCCCATAAAGCATCTCGTAAGGTGGCATCCCGATACTAGTATGATAGCTATTATTGTACGAGAATTCCACCAAAGGTAAGTGCTCATCCCAACTACCACCGAAATCAATAATACATGCCCGTAAGATATCCTCCAAAGTTTGATTTGTACGTTCGGTTTGACCATCCGTTTGAGGATGATACACCTTGCTCAACTTCAATTGTGTGCCTATATCTTCATGAAACTTTTCCCAAAACTGATATGTGAAACGGGTATCTCGATCCGAAATAATAGATATAGGAACCCCGTGTCTCGCTATCACCTCTTTGATAAACAACTTAGCCAAAGTCTCCGATGATATCGTTTCCCGGATGGGAAGAAACAACGTACTCTTCGTCAATCGATCAACTATTCACCCAAATCGAATCGAATTGGGTTCTCGTCGTCTTTGGTAACTTTGTGATAAAATCCATGGTAATGTGCTCTCATTTCCACTTCGGAATTTCTAACGGTTGTAACTTACCATACGGCTTTTGGTGTTCGGCTTTAACTTGCAAACACGTGACACATTGCTCAACATACTTAACAACATCACGTTTCATGCCCGGACACCAATAATCCTTTCTCAAATCGAAATACATTTTCGTAGCGCCCGGATGAACGGAATACTTTGACTTATGTGCTTCATCAAGTAGCACTCGTCGATAATCCCCCATCTTAGGCACCCACACTCTTCCTTGAAAAGACAACAATCCATGCGAACCCATAGTAATGAACTCCGCTTGCCCTACAATTCGTTCCGCATGCTTGTTGTGAACATAAGCTTCAATTTGAATCACACCAAGTTTTTCAAGAAAATCGTTAGTAATAATCATACGTAATGATCCTACTCGTATCGCCGGATGTTGACTCTTTCGACTTAATGCATCCGCGACCACATTCGCTTGCCCGGATGATAAAGTATTTCACAATCATAATCTTTTACTACATCCATCCACCTACGTTGACGATAATTCAAATCTCTTTGATCGAAAAGATGTTTCAAACTCTTGTGATCCGAATAAATCGTACACTTGACACCATACAAGTAATGGCGCCAAATTTTCAACGCATGCACAACCGCCGGCCAACTCAAGATCATGAGTCGGATATCTCGTTTCATGTTCCTTTAATTGTCGAGAGGCGTAAGCGATGACTTTACCTTTTTGCATTAGAACACATCCGAGCCCATTTAGAGAGGCATCACAATACACCGTCATGTCTTCTACCCCTTTCGGCAACACTAACACCGGAGCTTGACACAACTTATCTTTTAACAATTGAAAAGCAATTTCTTGCTCATTTTCCTAATTGAACCTTACGTTCTTTCTTGTCAACTTCGTCAAAGGAGAAGTGACCTTAGAAAAGTCTTGGATAAACCGACGATAATAACCGGCCAATTCGAGAAAACTTCGAATTTTCGTAGGCGTAGTCGGTCGTCCCCAACTCTTCACCGTTTCTATCTTCCCCGGATCTACTTGAATACCTTCTTTATTCACGATATGGCCAAGGAATTGAACTTCCCTTAGCCAAAATTCACATTTGGAGAATTTAGCATACAATTTCTCCTTCCGCAATGTCTTCAACACTTCACGCAAATGGTGTTCATGTTCCTTCATACTCTTAGAATAAACAAGTATGTCGTCAATGAACACAATTGCCGACTTGTCCAACATAGGTTGGCACACTCGGTTCATTAGATCCATGAATGCCGCCGGTGCATTCGTAAGACCAAAAGGCATAACTACGAACTCGAAATGCCCATAATGCATTCGAAAAGCCGTTTTCTCTATGTCTGCCTCACGGACCCGTACTTGATGATAACCGGACCGTAAGTCAATCTTAGAAAAATACGTTGCACCTTGGAGTTGGTCATACAAATCGTCAATCCGAGGCAATGGATAAAGATTCTTGATCGTCACTTTGTTCAACTCCCGATAATCGATGCACATCCGCATACTACCGTCTTTCTTCTTCACAAATAAAACCGGAGCACCCCATGGTGAGGAACTCGGTCGAATAAAACCCTTTTCAAGCAATTCTTGGGTTTGATTTAACAACTCTTGCATTTCCGTCGGTGCTAAACGATAAGGAGTTTTAGCAATAGGGGTAGCCCCCGGAACCAACGCAATGCGAAATTCAACTTGTCTTTCCGCCGGGACACCCTGTAACTCATCCGGAAAAACGTCTTCAAATTCGTTAACCATCGAAATTTCATTAATGGGTGGTGGCTCATCACAAGTATCAACTACATGGGTAAGAAAAGCCATGCCACCACTAACAAGGAAACGACGTGCCCGTGCAAAAGTGCATATCGGCATAAGTCTTCTCCGTTTATCACCGTGAATAATTAACTCTCCCCCATTTGGGGTCTTCACAAGAATAAATTTTTCATGGCATGCAATATCGGCTCTATTATGATCGAGCCAATCCATACCAACAACAATATCAAAATCGCCCAAAGTCATCGGGATGGGATCAATTTTAAAGTTTTCGGCACCAAAGGCAACATCACAATTTTTACACACATCAACCACTAGCACCGTTTTGCCGTCCGCTATTTCGACTTTTACCGGACGACTTAACTTAGCTAACGGTCTATTAAGTTTAGGCACAAATTTTGGAGACACAAACTACAAATTTGCACCGCTATCAAATAGAATTCTTGCCGGATTAGAGTTAACCATAAAAGTACCTGAGACAACTTCGTTGGATTGCTTGGCTTCATCATTCGTCATCAAATAGTTGCGACCCCTAGCCGTACCTGCCGCCTTCTCTAGACGCTTAACATTATCGTTTCGCAAATCGGGACACTCCGGCTTCTTATGCCCTTCTTTACCGCAATTAAAACAAGTGAGCTTGTTTCCGGAAGATGGTTTCGGACAATCATGAGCCATATGACCCGCTTTCCTACAATTATAGCACGAAAAAGAAAAACCACCAGAAGCGCCATTCTTCACGCTATTGACACTTTCGGAACCCTTCTTGTTCTAGTTCTTCTTGTTTGAAAAGTTAGAATGACTAGAACCTTCAAACTTTCTTTTAGAAAAAGTGAAATCACTTCTCCTTGGAACCTCCGGCTCAAAACCCCGAGCCAATTCAAATAACTCTTCAAAAGACTTAGCCGCTCCTCGACTAATCTTACCCTTATACTCATTATTCATGGTACGGTAGAAATCTTTCATTAGCTTGTGATCGTCACCAACATATTCCGGACAAAAACGAGTCTTTGCCAAGAAGGTAGACTTGAGAGTAACCAAGTCCATTGAACCTTGTTGCAAATTGTGCAACTCGTCCCGGATTCTATCAAGATCGGAAGAAGTTCGGTATTCTTTGAAAAATTCCTTCTTAAACTCTTCCCACGTCAAACTCATACATTGCAAATGATAGTTTATAATCCAAACAACACTTCGAGCATGGTTTGGGACTAAACTATCCAAAACATTAGGCCAACTTCCAAAAGCTCCAACGAAACATCATCAAAGGACACCTAGTGCCCAACAACCCCTTTTCCCCTATCCGCACCTGCATCTAAAAGGATAAACAACTAGAGGGTAAGCTAAAGCTTAGTGAATGCAATAATTATACACATACATATATAATATACCTACTTGCAAACACTCAAGTACACACACCGAAATACATGCTAGCAACACAATTAGCTTATCATCCATACGAGGCTACCAACCTCCAATACCACAAGCTAGCATAACAATCGCATAAATATATATATAACTCGAATAATATAATAAGCCTTCGCTTACAACACAATAACCATGGTTAACCAATCGTACAAAGGAATGGTGCCCGCGAAAGACCATCGGAGTTCACAACATCCATTAGTGTACTTAACACCTCGTATCACTAACCCCCGGGTGGCATCTTAACACCTCGATACTTCACCCTCAGGTGGCGTCTTAACACCTCGACACTTCACCCTTTATTATGGAGTGGGGTCTTAACACCTCGACACTTCACTCCTTGGTGGCATCTTAACACCTCGATGCTTCACCTTGAGTGGCATCTTAACACCTCAATGCTTTACTCGTCACGTGAAACGTGGTGTCTTAGCACCTCGACACTTCACATCTCACGCTACAACAAATAGATACATTATACCTACACATATAATTATTCCACTCACCTTAACGATTCGGTGACGGCTTTATACTTCCGCAAGCTTCAAAGCAAAGTACCTAATATAATGAGTACTTCAATCAACACAATATCTAGTTAGACTAAAATACCAACAATTCACTTATGTGCATTTAATGACTTAATGTATTAAATGCCCCATTTTCACCAAAACTGCCCTTAAGGGTCAAGACTCAACTTCAATCACTAAAGCTAGTGAATTAAAGTCTACTAACACAAACTTGGGTATTTCATACCTACTTCACCCAATTAGGTCAACTAGTACTAATTTGACCCATTTTAAATACTTAGACTCACAATCGAGTCAAACTTACCCATTAACACTTCTTTCATAATTTAAAGGTGTATTAAGGATTAACAACACGATTTAACACTCACAACCCCAAATTATAAGACCAAACCCTAGATTATGGCTATTTAGGGTTTCCTTTTTATCACCTAACCCAAATCCACTCATATTACCCCAAATGGGTCTTACAAGTTCCAAATGAACCAAACCCTAGCATAAACTAATTAAAACTCAAAACATGGAGTTAGGACTTATCAACACTATCCTCTTGTAGCTATGAACAAGGAGAACAACTTTAATTCTTGCTCCAAGGTTTGATTCACAAATCTCCACTCTCAAATCTCACTTGAAATCAAATGGGTTTTTAAGTTTTGAGAGTAAATGGAGAAGAAAAGGGAAATGAAAATGAATAAAATGGATGAGTGGTGGATAATTAGTGCTCTAATCAGATCTAGACGTAAAATAACGATTTTGCCCTTGAACCTTTTATTTTAAATACAAAATCCGGGACCAGTTCACCCAGTGGGTCGCGGCGCGGCGTTTAACGTATTTTACGAGCTTTCTTAAATCATTCCTGACTCAGACTCTAGTTATTTGTCGCGGCGCGACCCTCTTCTCCGCGGCACGACATATAAAGGGAAACTCGACCCTTCTTAACATACCTCCTGACTCTGGTTTGAGTTCAATGTCGTGGCACGACAAAGGCTTCCGCGGCGCGGCAATGGCCTTCAACTGAGCCATTCGACAGCTTTACACAACTTAACGATTTATTCAACTTGTAAACTTTGTTTACGCTTCCTATGCACGTCTAAACTTCATATTTTAGTCTCACAAGACTTAACATCAACAAAGACTCATGCATACACCTATACATGCATATATTCTAAACATATATATATATATATATATATATATATATATATATATATATATATATATATATATATATATATATATATATATATATATATATATATATATATATATATATATGATTACACAATTTCTAACACTTAGGTCTTTTAATCATATAAATGCACAAGTTATAAGCGTACTAAAAATTAAGTTTGTACCTTTAAATGTGTACGGGAAAAACGGGATGTTACATTAGAAGACGTGCTTTTGGATTGATTAGGATTGGGTAGTGTATCCCCAATCACCATGCTCTGTCTTTATTTTGTATTAAACTCATGTGGTCGAAAAATTGTATTTAGTATGAAATTCGTAAAATGGGCCGATGTGGGCTCGGTATCGTAAAACTTGTTTTATTATGAAAACGTGTTAGTTTTACTTACTTTAATGTGTTGTGAAAACCGTTTCGTCTAAAAGTGTCGGGAAGCAGGTGATCTTTTTGCGTGAAAAAGACACTTAGGACAGCAGGGATCGGAGCGGCACGCCC
This sequence comes from Rutidosis leptorrhynchoides, assembly GCF_046630445.1. Taxonomy (NCBI): domain Eukaryota; kingdom Viridiplantae; phylum Streptophyta; class Magnoliopsida; order Asterales; family Asteraceae; genus Rutidosis; species Rutidosis leptorrhynchoides. The sequence goes on along the minus strand of NC_092334.1, from coordinate 141,068,665 downwards.
CATATTGGAGCGGCGCTCCATTTGACTGAAAACCTGATTTTTGTAAAAAAAGAAAAAAAAATAAGCGTGTTTTGGTTGGATAACGGGTTGGGTCGTTTCAAGTGGTATCAGAGCATGGTCTAAGGGATTTAGGTGACTTGAGATAGGTGCCTAGACTTAGACTTTTGTGTATGCTTATTTGTTGCGGGACTTGTAGGATTTTGGGTCGGAACGAGAATTTGGTTAGTGTCTTAGCGTGTAGGCGAATTAACTAGGATTGTAGCTTGTATAATGATATTGTATTGTGTATGTTTATATCGCGTAGAATTTTCATTGTGTTGGTTTATATCATCGAGCGAGGCGGTCGTTGTACTAATAAGTTGATACGACGTGTCTGCATAATAAGGACTTGCAAACCTTATTACGGGTGCAAATCGTGTCTAACAAGTGATGTACAACGAGTGTTTAGCAAGATGGGGCGGTGTTGTGCGTGTGGTTTTATACGTTCGTGGACTAATCGTTTTGCATTCTTTAGAATGACGATGAGAAACGGGATCGAGGCGGGCGATGATAAGTTTAACACTAGGGTTACGGCCGTCGTGGTGGAGCAAATGGGTGCGTTACGAGAAGAAATGGATAGGAAATATTCCAAATTCCGAAGTAGTAGTGAAATGGAGCGTTGTCTTAAGAGCTTCATGAGGACTAAACCCCCGATGTATGATGGGAAACCGGATCTTTTGGTAAGCACAACATGGATCTCGGATGTCAAAGGGTGTTTTCACACTATTGAATGCCCTCCCGAGAAGAGGACACGACTCGCTACTAGCTTGTTGCGGGGTAGGGCGAAAGATTAGTTGGACGGTAAAATTGATTTTGTCGGTGGTGAAGCGTTTATGGTGTTATCGTGGGACAATTTTAAGAAGGAATTCTTCGAGGAGTTTCGGACGTAAGCCGATTTATCGGATTTGCGTGATGAATTGTGAAATTTCAACAAGGATCTATGGACTTGAATACTCTCAAGATGACCTTTATGGCAAAGGCTCGTTTTTACCTGGAGTATATTGGGAATGATCAGGCATTGATGGGGGATTTCTATCGAACTCTGAATGATGACTTGCAGAATAAAATTAGCTGGGGTCAAGCGAAGTTGTTTGCGGAGTTATTCGCGGTGGCTAGGGGTTTCGAATTGTATTAGCGATCGAAGATTAGTGAACCTTCATTTAAGAGAAGGTTTGATTCGCACGGCGCCCCAAGTAAGAAAAATAAGGGTGCAAGTGCGAGTACGGGTAATGTGGGGAAAGGCACGATGGATTCTCGTGCACCTAGATGTTTCAATTATGGTGTTAGTGGTCACAAGTTATGGGAGTGCACAATGCCGAGAAGTGATGATGGAATGTGCTACTATTGTCATAAAGAGGGACATCGCAAGCCGGATTGTCCCGAGTTGGCGGCGGCGAATGCCGCGAGGAGACATTAAGGTACGTTTCGTTTTAATAAATATGTCCTTAATTATTTATTGTATACCGAAGAGTTTGGGTTTGTTAAATGCCTTGTGTTGTGCATATTATTGTTATGGGTGACATTCCTAATGGAATTACCCTACGGTGGCGTTTGGATTGACGAGTGAAGGGCGTAAGTCTTGGTGTAACCAAGCATTCTTTAGTGTTTGGGAAATGTTTCTACCAAGCCATGAGAGTGGGCTTTGGTGTTCGGTTGTTAAGCGCGTGTTCGCTTTTGTGTTGAGGATGGTGGAACCATGAGGTTCATCAGGTGGATGGAACCCAAGAGATCGAGTGTTTGATCTCGATGTATATTGGTGAAGGAGTCTACATGACGCGACGTTAGGTGCCTCTTTCATACCTACTAGCGTGGTATTCGACTCCAATGGCGTTGCGGTCACATTGAACTTAGGGTACCAGTGAGAAACCCTTAGGTGCTTGAGTGACGGTGTGAAAGTTACAAGTACTAGCAACTCGGTGATTGCTAGAGTGATACATGTACTGTTTGGTAAGTACTTCGATTGAAGTAGCGAGGGATAATCCAAAATCCTTCGTGTGCTTAAGGATGGAGCAAGGTGTAGTGATGTGTATATCATGGAATACAAGAAGGATGGATCTTGTCTTTCTTTAGCATGTTAGTTGTATGAGTCTCGGTGAGACGGAGACGGACTCGACGGTTGACTGAGTCAAAGATGAGTGGTTATAGGTCGGAGTCTAAGTGGGGGAGTTTGAACTCTCGCACGAAGATGTTCTAGTGTGTTGATGTTGGACGATGCCCGTATAGATTCGAGGCTAGCATTGAGACCTACATTGGTCGATTGTGGTGAAAGTACGGTTTAGAATAAATTGTACTTATGGTTTTGGATTTAAATTATCACCGAGGTGGTAATGTGGTGAATCCCTTTGGGAAAAAAATGGACGTGTTTAACGAGCAAGGTGAGCTCCCCGGTTAAGGGATGTGCGTGTTGGATTCTCTTCTAGAGAATTATTGATTCTGCCTATGTGCGATATAGGTGGTTCTTGCTCGATTGTGATGACGTTGTGTGCTATGATATGAACCACGGCGCCGGTAGTGCCATAGCATGTGCGGGTGTGTTATGATGTGAACCACAGAGCCAGTAGCATCATGACAATGTGTATGGTGTGAACCACGGAGCCGGTATCACCATGACGCGGATGTGGTTGACTGTATGATTAGTGTAATCCGTTAGGATTCACTATGGTGTGTGCAGTGCGAGATGCTACACCACTCATTGATTAAGGCCAAACGAGCGTGTGTGATGGGTGGGTTAATCGCGGTGATAAGTACACTAATGGATATTTGTGTTGGGAGTAGTGTTATATCGGCATAGTATAACATTATCGGGAAATGCGAGTACCGGTGGGAAATGAGAGTACCATTCCTTGCGTTGTGATTTTGTGGCGCCCCGTACAAAATCATCGTGTACGGTTCATCAACAACAGGATCATTACAAGGTCAAACACTATATGCTGTTTGAAAACCAGTTTTGCATTCATAAAAGATAGCGTTTTACAAAAGATAACGTGACACAAAGGTCGTTACAAAGTCATTGTTTGAAAATAAGATAAATTACGAATGCAAAGGAAAAGTTCCATGATTGAGACATCTCTAAGTAATGCAGTAGAAATCTAACACATCAGGTCCATAACAGCAAGTTTATAACATCAAGACAGCAAGTCTAACAGCAACAACGTCTAAGCACCTGAGAAATAGATGCTTAAAAAGTCAACACAAATATTGGTGAGCTATAGTTTGTTTGTAATCAGTAATGTAATGTAGACCACGAGATTTCAGTGCTTCAACCAGCAGTTTAAATCACTATTTCAAATCAGTATGATAAAGTATATGCTTATCCGTGGGCACCCGGTAACTAACTTAACGTAATAGTAATACCCCCTAAAAGTACACTTGGCGAGTGCGTATGTCCTCGAAGTATCAAACACCCATTAAATGCTAGCGCGACTAGCCCGAGTGGGGATGTCAAACCCTATGGATCCATATCTAATATTCGCGTTCACCGGTTCAAAACCAATGATTAAACGTTACCGTGCTAAGGGGAATGTTTATGCCGTTATATAACCCACACATATGTAAAGTTTAAGTACTCGTGTAAAGTAAGTAAAACATAAAAAGCGCATGTATTCTCAGTCCCAAAAATAATATGAGTAAAAAGGGAAGCTATAACTCACAGTGATAAATGCGGTAAAGTCGATATGAAAAGTATGCAAGTAGTAAGTCGGTCCGAAAGGTAGTCAACCTAAGTCAAAGGTCACTAGGTCAGTATATTTTCCCCATAAGTTTAAAAGTGCATAAATTAAGTGTAAGTTTCATCATCATGATCATTCATCATCATAAAAGCTAAGTGTATTTAACAAGTATAGAGATCGAAACAAAATGGTGATTTTGGACAGCTGTTATGACCTCTATATAAATTGAAAAGATGCGTAGTCAGTGGCCATGGCTCCATAAGTGAGTCCTCTAACCGCTGACCAATTTTCAGAATCTAACTCGTCTTCGTTTGACCGTGGCGATGGTTTAAGTGCGAGTAGGTCAGAAATTTCAGCACAACGTTACAAAGGCGTAGTGACTTTCGGAAGGCTATAAATCCTAAACCGTATATCGGATTAAGTCGAGGCCTAAATGGAAAGTCATCTACTTGAAACTAACTATCTGAAAATCAATTTTCCAGAAGCCTAGGAGTCTGATCAGACCCCAAAAAACAGCAAACAAGTGCTCCGGTGAGGTTCGTGGTGCTTGATGCTCATCACGGTTCTCATCCTTGATGCTTGTAAGCTTCAAGTGTACAAATATTTGATGTTTTAGCATCACTTTGACCAAGGTTCAACCATCAATACACAACTAAGAGTAAAATCTATCATTCTACAAGTTTTGAACATCAAGATTGCCTCTTTATTGCATAGATCCAATAAAGCTTCAACCTTTGTCCTTTTTACACAAGTTTATGCATCTCCAACATATGTGATGATGAAGACTTGATCTTTATCATCACAATAAACACAACAAACACAAAAAGGTTCCAAGTAAGTGAGATCTACAATAATAACTTAGATCTCAAGTTTTAAGAAAACCCTAAGCTAGAAAGCTTGGATCTTTACAAGATTAATGAGACCATAAGCTAGAAAGCTAAGATCTTTAACAAAATAATGAAAGTAATGAGACCATAAGCTAAAAAACTAAGATCTTTAACATATTAATAAAACCCTAAGCTAAAAAGCTTGGATCTTTAGTGTTCTTGATGATCTTGAAGCATAAAGCTTGGATCTTTAAGATACATGAAGATCATAAACACAAGTTTTGATCTTTATAACAAAACAAAAAAATTACAAACTATATCTAACAAGTAAATGAAGATTTCAAGCTAGAAAGCTTGAATCTTTCATGTTCTTGAAGGATTCAAACCCAAGTTTGAATCTACAAGATATAACAAGATCAAAAGCTAAAAGCTAGATCCATAAAATGATGATGATGATGTCGTGTAGATGAAGGGAAGAAGAAGAGAAAGAAAATTTAAAACTTACACTTTTTAGAGTGAGAAAGACTAGAGAGAGAATTAGAGAGTAAGTGTGTGTAAATTGTAAATGAGATAAAGTGTAAAATGGGTGAAATAAGGCTTGTATTTATAGGAGGATGGGGAGGTGGCAAGGTGATGGTGGCCGTGGGTTTCCAAGGGGACAAGGGAGACACCTTTTTCACTTTTTGGTTGGTGGTTGTCTAAAGTTGGTGCTTATGTTGGGATCCCATGCAACAATTGTGATTATGGTTAACAAAAATGCTAGTATATTCCTTCTAATAAATGATCATTTGTCTTACATATTATTGGGTCACTAGTTATTAATAATTGGGCTAATTAAATAGTCCATTAGCTAGAGTAGGGTGGGCTAAAGTCCAACAAGGTAGTAAGTCCAACAAGACTAACTAGTGTGTTCTAGTAAATTACTAAGCGTAATTAAGCATCCAAAAACTCAAGTAATTGTTATTATAAAATAACAATTAGTATTACGTAGTCATAATTTTCCGATTATGACCAAAGTTAAACGTGTACCAAGTACGTAGCTCGTTTCAAACGTCAAGTAACACCAACGGTCGTAAAAGCATTCGGGGATCAAGTTAAGTGATTACACACTTAATAGCATGTTGTAAGATATTAATGAAAGTAATTAATCATTAAATAAGATCCCAGAGCATAAACTAGCTCAGTACGCACATATACGCAATTTCGTGAAAGCACAAAGCACAAAAGCAAGTCGAAAAAGACGGGTCGTTACAGATTTGGGACGTGAATATCGAATTGTTCGTATTCACAATATTTCAGGTAGTACGATTATCCCTATTGGTTGGACTTATAGTTTGAGGTAGTGAATGTCGGGTAGTTCGGATTCACTATGGCTCAGGTTGCACAACCATCCTCGGTTATACTATGTGGTGGAGGTAGTGAATATCGGTTGGCGCGTATTCACGATGACTCGGGTTGTGCGGTCATTTCATTGTAGGAAATATGGATTGGGTTGGTGAATTTCGGGTTGTTGCGAATTCACTAATGTTCGGGTTGTTTCGACCATCCTCCATATGTGTTTAGGGTCGAGTTGTTTCGACCGTTTTGGTGTGAATTGTGATGAAATAGTCCTATTTTGCTCACGTGTTTGCGGTAGTGGCGTATTAACCGTGTTTGCGCACTACAAGGGTCATTGAGTAGTAAGCGTTATCCGTTAGGATTCGCTTTCATTTCGGTCTTCATCGGTTTGGGTGTTGACTTTATTTTGATATGTGTTTGTTACTAGCGATGTACTTCGTATGGTATGCTAGGAGTTGATATCTCAGTACGAGATTGGTTGAGTTTTCCTAATGTGAGGGATTGAGCAAGTTTATTGCTTGGATTTGTGGATTTTAATAAATCGCGGGTGACGATTTAGTGGTTAAAGGTGACTCTTTGAGAAGAATTTCCTATAGGAGTTAGAAGAATACATGGTGATTCCGCGTATTCTAGGTGATTGTTATAGACTTCGGATGGTGCGTGTATTGCACGGCTCGGAATGCATGCAAGTGTGGTTTTAGTTAATGGATTAACCTTCAGGTTAATGAGTAATTTGGTGGAAGTCGGATTAGAACGTTTGTGGGAGGACCATAGAATGTGGGTCTGGTCGGTTAAGTGACGAGGATCATGGGGACGTGATCGAGTTTAAGTGAGGGAGAGTTGTAACACCCCGTTTTTATGTTACACGTTATTTGGGATGTTGTTTGAGTTACAAGGTGTAACGTAACTTTTCAACCCTAAATAAAGTTTGAGTTGATGTTTCAAAGCCTTACCATTAGAAAGAGTATCTTATTACGTTTCCAACGATATTGGATTCATTGAAAACGGAGTTACGGTCGAAAAGTTATGGTCAAAACAAGTTGCTAATCCTGATTTTTGCTCGACTGCCAGTATCTGTAGGTTGCAGCGGCGCTACACCCTTATGAGTGGCGCTCCGATTGCCCCTGATGCATTTTTCAGCCTTTTTAAAGGGTTTAAATGAGGGGTATTATGGTCTTTTCATATATGGACGGGATAAATGAGTGGGAGCAGATTCTTGGCTCCATTTTCATCTCAACCTTATCTCTCTCACTCTCTCATCAAACCCTAGAGAGAGGAAGTCATTTTAGAGAGAGAGCTTCAATCGGAGAAGAAGAAGCTTGAATCGATCAAAATCTCAAGTGTTAAAGTTGTTCTACTGGTCAACGACATCATTTTGGCGGTATTGGTAAGTCTCAACTCCGAATTTCATCTTTGTGATTTGATTTTCAAGATTAGGGTTTTGAGCTAGTTAGTTGTAAAACCCAGTTGGAAGATGAAATAGGTTATTTGTAGCAAGTTATTGTTGTTGGTGGGTTTTGGGTTGATTGATGATTTAGCCATGATTAGGGCTTTAAATTGAGTATAATCACTATGATTAGTGATTATGTTGTTGAAAGAACCCAAATGGGTGTTGTTGGAAACTTAATTTTTGAATTGGGTCAAAATAAGAGTTGTAAGTTGTTGACATATGTTTATGTAATAGATTAGTGGCGCATGGTTTTATTATTACTTTGTAATGTATTTTCTGTATTTACCATGGTAACTTGTAACTCTTGTACTTTGGAGGTTGTCATATATAAACAACCTCCTCACTTGGTAATAAGTTAGTTATCCATTTTGCATATTAAAATCTTATGACTTTCTCTCTACTTGTTTTGATAACTCATACTTCTAACCCACCAAACATCCAACTAAAACCGTCAATCTAGGCTTCTTTTGGGACTAACAATTGGTATCAGAGCGGGACTTGCTATCTTGCTTGTTGATCCAAGGATTGAAGCTTCAAGAATCGTGTTTTTGGAGAGTTTGGTGTTATTCGGTTGAGTTCACACCACTTAGCTAAGATGGCTACTGCAAACCGTGATGCTTTGGTTGTGGGCTCGGATACTCGTCCTCCCATGCTATTCGAGGGACTATTTGACGAGTGGAAAGGAAGGTTTGACAACTTCATCGACGGAAAAGGAGAACAAACCAAATTCCTCTGGGAATCATTTCTCAATGGACCCAAGATCTCACTTCACCCTGACACCGGCGAAGTCCTAAAACCCTATGAACTTCAAGGTGAAGAAGCTAAGAGAGCTCAAGCCGATATTGATTCTAGGTCCATCATCATGCAAGCCCTTCCTCATGACATGTACAAATCCGTCAGCTCTCTGAAATCTGGAAAAGAACTTCTAGATGAAATCACCCGTCAACAGGAAGGATACAGTCAATCTGAACAGACAAAACTCGACATAGCGCTCACAATGTATGAGGACTACTTTCAGAAACCCGATGAACCCCTAAAAGACTGCTACAGACGTTTCTGTGAAGTCATTAATGAGCTAAAGAAGGTTGGAGTGAAAAAGGAGAATCAAGAGCTGAATATGAAATTTCTGAAGAAACTAAATGCCACCTGGACTCCATATGGAAACAACTTCCGTGCCTCCAAAAACACCAAGAAGTACAACATCCATGAAGTTGTGGGAAAGCTCATGAACCACCAACCTGATGTTATAGCCGCTCAAACTCCTAAATCCAATCTTGCTGAAACAAGTGACCCCCTGGCTCTATTTGTTAACAAAAACTCTACCAAAACTCCCCAAAACCGCTCCAATTCACTCAAAGCAAAACAAACCATCTCCTCTAATGAGGACACTTATTCAGATGTTGATGAAGAACATCGAGATCTCGTCAAAGCCGCCGCAATGTTTAGCAAGCAACTAAACCTTAGGAGATTGACTGGAGGTTTTAACAGAAACAACAAGATTCGAACCTCATCCAGCTCCTCTTACTACAAAAAACCTGAAACCTCAACCACTCAATACCGTGCTCCTGACACCAAGGACCCCGATAATGTTTGTTACAACTGTGGTAAAACAGGTCACTTTGCACGTGAATGCAGACTACCCAAACGAAAGGATGCCGAGTACTACAAGAAAAAGATGTTACTCGCCCAAGATGCTGAAAAAGGGAAGGTTCTCAAAGCCTCAGATGATGTCTGGCTAAACTAGTCAGACAGTGAACAGGAACCTGAACGTGCTAATGTGGTAAAACTCACCAACATGAATCGTGCTCCCGAGAATGTGCCTTCCGATGATGAGGAAGAGGTACAACTTTACACCGACATAATTCATGAATATTATAACTCTGTGAATAACAATTCTGAATGCGTCTTTGATATATTGCATGCACCCTCTGAGAAATCTAACGACCCACCAGTAAAAACAAATGTGTCCACTAGTTATGAACCTACCACTGTTAATCATGATAGAATCCTCCCTGAGTTGCCTGATATGTACATTGACAACTTTGCTAAGATGACTAAGGACCTTAGACCTCTTGCTAGTCAAGTTAGTGGACTACAAAACGAGAATCATAGGTTAAAAGCTGAATTGAAAATCAAAGTGTCAAACAATGCATACCTAACACTTCAGAAGGATCTAGCTGATAAAGTAACACAATTAAAGGAGCTAGAATCTAGTGTGAGACCGTTACGAATAGAAAGGACAAACCTTAGGTTAAGAAATGAAGTTCTTTGTGAGAAAGTAGACAATGCTGAGAAAGAAATTAAGAATCTCACTGCTTCTAAGAAAACTCTCCTAGATACCTTAGAAGAAAAGATAAGAGAACCTCTATTCGATCTTGCTAAGAAAACCTCTGAATGTTCTAAACTTACTGCACATAATCTAGAGCTTCAAACTCGTCTAAGAAAATTTGAAGAAAAGCTCTACAGGACTGAACAGTCTAAGGTTATTTTAGCAGGACACATCTCGAATCAAACCCTTTTCATGAATCGTCCAAAGGACTCTTTCCGCGAGAACAAAGGCCTAGGTTTTGAAAACCCTCTCACCTTGTCCAAAATGGCCAAAGCAGAGCCCTGTTTGTATGATAGTAGATACTTGATGATTGGTCTACCTGCACGACTCACATTTGCATCCAACAGTGAGGTTGAGGAAGCATTGGCTAAAAGATCAACTAAAATGAAACGAGAAATCGCTCTAATCTATGATAAAATCAACGCTCTTTATTTGAAAAAGAAAAACTCATTTTCATATGAAAGCTTACCTGATTTGTTTAATGAAAGTGAGAATTCAGAAGGTAAAAAACGTATTGTCTATTTACCAACTCTGGTATTAGAAAAATACATCATCAGTTTGGAAAAGGAACTTTTTGAAAATAAAATGAATTCTTTTGACAATGAACGAAAATTTCTGATGATCATAAAAGCCATGCAACACCAAATCTCACTCCATGTAACAACTAATGATTAACTTGCTCATGATGTGCATGAACTTCAAAAACAGATTGTTAGTCAAGCGACCACTTTCTGTGAAATGATCTCAAAGTCCAAAGCCCCTCAAGGACAGTCCCCCTGCCACCCCATCGAACCCTCAAATGTTCTTGCTGATTCTCTCGGGAAAGAAATCGTTGACTTAAAACTTAAACTAAAAGGATATAAGAAACATGTCGCCCTTATTGAAAAGGACAACATCAATTTGCAAGTAAAAGTTTTAATGAATCGTGATTTTGAAAAAGCCGAAAAGAATTTTGGTCCAACATTGTCACAAAACTGTTCTCAACAAAAGGAATCAAATTCAACAAAAGAGAAATTTGTGCCATGGGTACCCACCTATTCTCAACGAGTTCTCTCCCCACATCATCAAGGTTTTCCTTACACTACAGTAATGAATTCAAGGAAACCTGTCATTCCGGCTGTCACCATCCTAAAAAACCCTATTCGTGGCTCTCGTTTGGAAATGATTGTCACTAAAAGAGGTGCTGATCCCAAACCACCACATTCCGCAACCTTGATAGGAAGGCGAAACAACCCTGTTCAAAGAATTATCCTAGAACATGGTGTGTATGACCACTCAGCAAGAAAAGCACACAACTACCCTGCACCGTCTACTCTAGACAAGAGGAGTGGTTCAAGCAGCCATCACGCTCTCTAAAATATCAACCACTCTAACTCCTTCCAGAGCAACAGTGGTAGATCATTGAAACACAACCCCAAATCCATCAAACATCCACAACTACCAAATCTCAACCAGGCTGCAAAGCAGATATCTGATGGATTAACCAAGACTCAAAAGCGAAACCGTCGCAAAAGAGCACAAAGGGCTAGACAGTCATTACTTAAAGACATGAATCTTTTTCAAACTAGGTCTAAATTTGGTGTTTTAGATTTCACAGGACCTAAACCAAAACAAAGCATTTTGAAAGCATGGAAACCCAAGACTGAAACAGTCCAAGCATCTTCAAGTATTGCTTCTCAGTCCGGGTCATTAATGTGTAATAGATGTAAAAGACGTCTGTATTTTGGTCATCAAAACCATGATTCGTGTGTTGTAATGAATGTTCAGACCTTGTTGAATGTTTCATCTAATGATACTGATGATCTAAATTCTCTGAGTATATCTGCATACAAGGAACCCGAGATAACTGGGGTCCCTAAAACTTGTGCTTAACTCTGTTTTGCAGGTTATCCCAGCATGTGTTTGGTATCTGGATTCTGGTTGTTCCAGACACATGACTGGTGATAAATCAATGTTGACAAACTATGTCAACAAGTTTCTAGGTACTGTTCGCTTTGGAAATGACGAAATTGCATCAATCGAGGGGTATGGAGATTATGTGTTTAACGGTGTGACCATCAAACGTGTGTCCTATGTTCGTGGTCTTGGGTGTTGTCTCTTTAGTGTCAGTCAATTCTGTGACAGTGATCTTCGCGTAATCTTTGAAAGATCTATGTGCTATGTTCAAATCATGGAGGGTGACAAACTACTTGAAGGAAAACGTGAATCCACTCTCTACTCTCTTGCCATGAAAAACATGTCTTCAAACTTACAACCACTCTGCCTGGTTTCCAAAGCTTCCTCTGAAACCTCATGGTTGTGGCATCACCGGATGTCACATCTACACTCTCAGAACCTCAACAAACTTGTCTCCAACAACCTTGTTGACGGTTTTCCACTCATCTCATTCGATACCTTACACATTTGCCCATCATGTGCTATGGGAAAGATTCATAAATCCTCCCACAAATCAAAAACCGAATTCAACACCTCCAGTCCACTTCATATGCTGCACATGGACCTTTGCGGACCAATGCGTGTTTCCAGTCTTGGTGGAAGAAAGTACATCCTGGTAATAGTTGATGACTATTCACGATACACATGGGTCAGATTTCTGAAAAGTAAGTCTGAAGCTCCTAAAATAATCATTGATTTTCTGAAGAGAATCCAATTATCCACCAATATGCTTGTACGTACTCTCAGAACCGATAACGGCACGGAATTTCAAAACTCTGTTCTTAACTCTTATCTCGATCATGCCGGCATCACCCATCAAAACTCTGTCGCTCGCACTCCACAACAAAATGGAGTTGTAGAAAGACGTAATCGCACCCTTGTTGAAGCAGCAAGAACAATGCTTGTTTATTCCAAGCTACCCCCGTCTCTCTGGGCTGAAGCTGTTAACACTGCGTGCTTCACCCAAAATCGTTCCATTATTAATCGTCGGTTCGACAAAACTCCATACGAACTGCTCTTCAAACGTCGACCCAACGTGAAGTTCTTTCGCATATTCGGATGCGTGTGCTATGTTCTAAACGACGAGGACAACCTTGGGAAGTTTGATGTTCGTGGTGATGAAGCAATATTTATTGGCTACTCTCAAGATCGTGTGGCATATCGTGTTTATAATCGTCGAACTCGAATCATTAAAGAAAGCACCAATGTCAAGTTTGATGGGATGTCTGGAATGGTTCTTGGTCATAACGGCTCTCGCCCCGGACTCAATTCTGATCCTCACTTTTGACATGTTCCACTGGCCATCTCTGATGATCTAGATGTATTGTTCGAACCCATCATCCCTCCATTGCCATCAAACCCCACGGTACCCTCGGAACCGGCTCTCCCCGAATCAATCACAATCAGTTCCTCTACTCCAGCGGTTATAGGCGAATCACCTTCTAACGAAAGTAATTCCTCCGATTTTCTTCTTCTAGATGACCTTGATACTGGAGTGTCTTCCTCAAACAACGCTCCCATTTTCAACCCTCATCCTTCAGCTGTTGAATCATCTCCTCTCGAATCTAGTGAAGAAACTCCTTCAAATGAAACAGGTACTAGGTCTCTAGACGCTGTAACCCCTCCCATACTTTCCACCGAACAAAATGCAGATACCCTTGTTCCTCTGTGGGAAGAAAATGCCACCTACCCCACTGTCAACTCTGAATGTTCTGGATCCTCATCTTCCTCGCATACCGACTCCTCCCTTAATAATGAATCTACTACACCTCTCCCACATTCCACGAAATGGATTGCTGATCATCCAATTCATCAAATCATTGGTGATCCCAACGCTCCCGTTCGCACTCGCAAGGCTTCCAACAATGAATGCCTTTTTGCTGCCTTTCTGAGCACGATCGAACCTAAAACTGCCTTTGAGGCCCTCCAAGATTCTGACTGGTCTATAGCCATGCAAGAAGAAATCCATCAATTTGATCAGCTTGAAGTATGGGAACTTGTTCCTCGTCCATCTGGAAAAACCATTATTGATACCAAGTGGATCTTCAAAAATAAGAAGGATCCTCACGACATCATCATTCGTAACAAAGCACGTCTTGTAGCAAAAGGATACCGACAACAAGAAGGAATTGACTACGATGAAACATTTGCTCCTGTGGTTCGATTAGAAGCCATCCGTCTATTTCTTTCATATGCTGCTCACAAGCGATTCACCGTTTATCAAATGGACGTAAAAACTGCCATTCTGAACGGGGTTCTTCAAGAAGAAGTCTACGTCAGTCAACCTGAAGGTTTCATAGACTCCAAATGCCTAAATCACGTGTATCTCCTTTCCAAGGCTCTTTATGGTCTAAAACAGGCACCCAGGGCATGGTATGAAACCCTAACCGCGTTTCTTCTCAAGAACGGTTTCTCACGTGGAACCATTGACACGACTCTATTCATCAGAAAATAGAAAGAACACATCTTGTTAATTCAAGTCTATGTTGATGACATCATTTTCGGTTCCACTTCCCCCGCTCTCTGCTATGAGTTCTCTGAACTCATGAAGAACAAGTTTGAAATGAGCATGCTCGAAGAACTCCACTTCTTTCTAGGATTAGAAGTTAAACAACTTCCAACGGGGATTTTCATCAGTCAATCAAAATACATTTCAGACATGTTCAAAAAGTTTAACTTTCCTGAGATGAAGACCAGCTCCACTCCAATGTCTATCAACATTTCATTACATGCTGATCTGGATGGTCAATCTTTCGATCAAACACTCTATAGGAGCCTCATTAGCTCATTGATGTATCTCACTGCTAGTAGACCCGACATCATGTTTGCTGTATGTCTGTGTGCCCATTTTCAGGCCAACCCTAGATATTCTCACTACAAGGCTGTAATGAGAATCTTTAGCTATCTCAAAGGCACGCCCAATCTCGGACTCTGGCATCCCTTCGGAACCGGCTTCAACCTTACAGCATTCACGGATGCTGATCATGCTGGTGACCAAGTAACCCGGAAAAGCACCTCTGGTGGTCTCCAATTCCTTCGTCACAAGTTGGTCAGCTGGTCCTCTCACAAGCAAAACTGCATCTCTCTTTCCACTGCTGAATCCGAGTATATTGCAGCTGCAAGCTGTTGCTCCCAAGTCCTGTGGATGCAGTCCCAACTACTTAACTATGGATTCAGATTCCACAAAATCCCGATCTATTGCGACTCTCAGAGTGCCATTGCTATCACCAGCAACCCAGTGCACCACTCTCGAACCAAACACATTGTCATTCGTTACCACTTTATCAAGGATCATGTTGAAAAAGGCAATGTCGAATTGTACTTTGTACCCACCAAAAGTTAACTTGCTGACTTATTAACCAAGGCCTTGGATGAACCCACTTTTAAATATCTGGTTAACAAAATTGGCATGGTTGATTTCAATTCCATTTAGGGACCCGACAAGTGCCTAGGGGGAGTGATGCACTTGCCTAGGGGGAGTTGTGTGTTTTCAAAATCTGATACTTCATATTTTGAGGGGGAGATAAGAACAATGGCTCTCACATAAATTACAGTGTCAAACCCGGTTTCATAATATTGATTCTCAAAATCTAAAATGACTTTTACACAAACATCAATGTAAAACTCGCTCTTACAAAACTAACTCTCCTGAAACTGGCAACTGTCTAGGGGGAGTTAACATCAAAATGTCAACAAATGACGGAGGATGAGTCTCTGTGATCACCTCAAGAGGATGTGTCTGAATGACTGCCTCAAAATCTCAGTCAACAAATGACGGAGGATAAGTCTCTGTGACTACCTCAAGAGGATGTGTCTAAATGACTGCCTCAAAATCTCAGTCAACAAATGACGGAGGATAAGTCTCGGTGACTACCTCAAGCGGATGTGTCTAAATGACTGCCTCAAACTCTCAGTCAACAAAATGACAAAGAATATGTCTTTGTGACTGCCTTAAGAGGATGTGCCTATATGACTGCCTCATGTTTCCCGGTTCCAATAACTTTAAAAACCTGAGAAAATTATATTTTGAAAAATAATTAAAGTTTCACCAATAACTTGATTATTTCACAGAATTTCTTAAAATTCTTAAAGGTTATTATAGGGTTCCAAAATCCCTTAAAATCCAAAATCTGGTGAATGTTTTCGAGCAAAGATCTAAGACTGAAGGTTTTCGAGCAAACTGTGCTTGAAATTGAAACTCTCGTGCTATAATTTTGAACTTATCACTTTTCGAGCAGTAACTGACTGAAAAATCAATTTTTCAGACTCCCAGTGTGTATATAAGGTTAAAGGTTCACTTTTCAAACACATCACTTTCAAATATTTCTTTAGCAAATCTAACTTAGCCAAGATCACGTGCTCTCACCAACACCCTGTTCATTAACACTGTTCATCATCTTCATACTTAATCTATTCGGTATTTTCCACTTTAAATTCATGTGTTGATTGTTAATATTGTTATTTTAGAAGATTCTCTGTCTCTGTATTCATTTAAAGTGTTAAAATTGCCATGATTTGAATGATTATGTGATGAATATCTGTCGTGTATATACAGGGGTGTCGAACCCTAAAAATCCTAAGTTGATCGATTGCACCCATAAAACGAATCTATTGTAATGAATTAACTTAGGGTTTCAGATTGTGATAAGTAGAACATGATTCACTCCTTAAATCCATTGATTAGATGCTTGTTGCACTCTTGACGTCGATTAGGGGTAATTTTAGGGTTCACCAATAAATCTGTGTATTTCAGATGTTTTGTCTTAATTCATGGTGATTAACATATTAGGTTTTCATAGATTCCATTCATTAAAACCTTATGTGGCCAGATTTATTGAGTTTTCTACAACAAAGTGAACATGAACTCAAAACAGACAAGGTGCTCGAAAAACTACTGTTTTTCGAGCGCTCGAAAAAGTTGCTCCAAAAGTCGCTAGAAGTAGTTGTGTCTGAAAACTTTTGAATGCTCGAAAAAGTGAGATGAAATCATTTGTCTGAAAAACTTCTGTGCTTGAAAACTTAACTGTATGCAATACTCTTGTGCCTGAAAAGTTGTGTGCTTGAAAAAGTTTTGTGCTAGAAAAAGCTGTGTGCTCGAAAAAGGTTGTCTGTCTAAAAAAAAAACCCTGTTAACACTCAAAAGGTGTGCTCGAAAACTTTTGTCTGAAACCCTTTGCTAGTTTAATTGCTTGCACGAAAACCTTCCTGTTCTAAAATTGTCTAATGCTCGAAAACCAACTTTGTTCAAAACTGTTAAGTGTTAGTACTGTTTCCAATGAACTTTGACAAATCTTAAAACTGAAACAACTAATGTCTTGTCACAATTTTTCACAAAAACACCAAATGAACTGTGTTTTCTCTAACTTTGCTCATGATTCCACATCAATGTCAAACAATGTCTTTTTCAACGAGGATGTTCCCACCCCTTGCTCCTACTGGATCCCCATACTTCTAAATCACCCAATGCATAACCTTTTCACTGAATTCGACCATGTCTCAGTACGACAACTTCGTCTAATGAGGGACACCATGACCTACCACCCTCCAGTTAACGATGCACCTGACTATTTTTCTTTTCTAGCCACTCAGAACCCTGATCGGAGAGCCACCTTCACACTAGCTGACATGAGACGATTCTTGGGAATTCCCGCCCGTGCTCAATACGATATGTTCCCTTCAGAAAATGCAATGCTTGCTGCCGTACATCAACTTGGATACGAAGGAGAGTTGACAAAGATAAGGGATTTCAAAAAGAAACGAATGGCACAACGATGGGTTGTCCTATATACTCTCATCAATCGCTGCTTCAATCCAATGCAAACTGGAACCGATCACATCACAGTATTCTTGTTAAAGATCTTCTATGGCATTGTGTTCTTGCCATCTGCTGACTTTGGTCGTGTCATCTGGGAACGTATGATAGAAATCCACTCAGCACCTCTCCTATCATACATTCAATTCCCAAGATTCTATTCCTTAATTCTTGGAGCAGTAATTGATGTCAGTAACCAGACTCCAGATCCCATACCTAGAGATCGTGATGAACCACAAGTAGAGCATCTGTTCATAGAGTTCATTCAAAAGAGAATATGATCACAGAATGTGCCAGCTCAACCTATTCCTGTGCATTTACTAAATCTTGGACCTCGTGATGATCCAAGAATCACTGCTTATATGAGACAGATAGGAGCTCCTATGGATCCTCAACAACCCGGGGATCCTGCCCCAGGAACTGATAGGACACCTGGTGAGGGGTCTAGTAAGCGAGGGTCACAGAAAAGAAAATTTGAGGGGAAAAGAAATGAGGGTGAAATTAGGTCTAAAAGAAAAGCAGAATCAAAGCAGGTAACCTCTGAACAACTTCAGAAGGTTCTTCACGATATTGTTCGGAGTGATAAGGATGGAAATGAGGGCGTGGTTGAAAAATCAAGAGAGGATGTGCGGACCGGGTGTGAGATGGGGCAAAAAGAAAACGTTAGCCCCCCAAACATTAGGAATCCACTCAGATGATCAAACATCTGTTTCATATGAGTTAGAATCGGCATCTCTAGATGAGATTCGCCAAAAACAATTTGAAAATGTGTCTAGTGCTCGTAGGGATTTGGTGCAGTCCTATACAAAACAATCAGTGTCTATAGCTCAGACTGCAACAACAAGCGTAGAGGTTAGCAAATCCCCAGAAATTTCTTCTCTAAGATCGCTTGGAAGTCCTGTCTCAACAGGCCTCACTGCTCAGCTTTCCAACTCAACAGTGGTGACAACTGAGTTTCATCAAGAATCTCAGGCTATTTTTACTAACACTTCCTTGCAGGGCTCTATCACATCCTTACCAATTATTTCCACAGCTCCATCACCACCTCGATTAACATCACCACCACCTGATCTCAATGCTTCACCACCGCCGCTGTCACCTCCTATAATGACATCATCCCCTATCACCCAAACTGTCACTCATCAACCAAATCTCACGTATACTCAACGGGAAACCGAATTTCATGCTCACCTTCTGTCAGTTAACCTTTCTGAGGGTGATTACATCAGAAAAGCTATTCTCGGTCTTCTCAACTCACTTCAACTCATCCCGAATTATCCACCGGTACTTGAGCCGATCCCGTGTTGTGTTGATCAACCATCTTCCTCCCGACGACATGATGACCTCGATTCCGGCGGCCAACATGAGGGGGAGAATATCGGAGGAAGATCCATTGTGCACATCACCTAAACTATCAGTCAAACACAATCTGCACCTAGCTCTTCCAGGAAAGGGAAAGAAATTGTTGATGACTCTGATATACCTGAAGGAATGGTCGAAGGGATCGAATACACAGTTGAAGAAGATGATGTTGCCCCAGACGGACATGATGTGATCACAATCAACTCTGACGATGAAGATGATTTCGATGAAGTTATGTTTGTTGATGTCAAAGAGAAAGTAGAAACCGATATCGATATACCTGAAGAAGTAGTTACCTCTGCCGAAACTTCTCTTGCCATGGTGGTGTACACAAGTTCAGACATCGAACCTATCACCTCCCAGTCTGAAACTATCATCACATCCACTCCACAGCTTATCATACCAAAATCCGAAGAAGAAGAGGAAGAGTTCTTCAGAAACCTGAAACCCCTGCCTATCGCTGTCATTGAAGGAGCATTCACGAAAGAAAATTACGTAAACTTAGAAGCCCCGGATGAGGAAGAACTAAATGAATTTGATCGCTTTGTCACTCAGGAATACACCGGTGAACCTGCACCAAGGTTTCCCAAACCATCAGCTCCACCACCTCCTGATCAATCCACATTATCCGATCCTCAACACGGAGAATTCAACAAACACAGATCACTTCCAATCAATCTTGGTAAACCTCAACCTGAAGAAGTTTTACAGGGATGCTGGCTGGAGGAACAAGCTTACAGGATCTTCGTAAGTGAAGATAAACTCAAAAACGTGCCACTAGCTGAAAGGTTCAAACCAATCGGGTGCTATGATTTTCTCAATGACAAAGAAAAATTGATAATGTATTGTTACCAAAGGCGGGTTTTTAAGAACTGGAATGAGTTTGAAATGGAAGAACAGAAAGAAAATCCAATTATCTTCATAAATAGTGTGCTCTGCAGGTCATTGTCTAAGAGAGTGTATACTCCATTTTTCAGAGTGATTCGTTCAAACGACCAAGAGTACATGTTCTTGGAATATGATCTAATTGAACTTAATCCGGTTGATGTGTTGTTTCTGTACAATTGGTTGAGAAACAAAATAAGAAAGACTTGGGTTATCGAAACGGAAATCGAAAGGGTGAGAAGGTTCATGAAAGATAGAATCAAACTGGCTTCTCAATATGATCTGCAGTTAGGTGTCGAATCAATTCGAAAGAAGATTCTGCTCTCCACACCAAATCAAACCATCGGCGATCTGGATTTATCTTCTTTTAGGATTTTCTATTGCTTAGACGCCCCTGAAGAAGGCTTCATATTTCGCAACAAGATCAAAAAGCCAATTTTCATCCGCAAATCAGAGCTGCAAAATACTCTGACGGGACTCTCAAGCGTGCACTAAAGTATTTTGACATATGCAAACGAACAGAAAACATTGGGAACTATCAAAAGCTGATGACAAACGAGATGGCAAATCACATCAATGAACTTCTTGAATTCAGGCTGTACATGAGGCAGTTTGACACTTCGCTGGGAATCAACCAAAAGAAAAACTACTTCACAGGGTCACAATATGTTCCAAGGTTTGAATACAAAATCACCCGCCTCAAAGAGTTCATCATTCCTAAACACTATGAAAGGAATTACACACCAGGAAGTGACGTGATCAAAGCATTGAAAGCTGAGGAAGAGGCAAAGAAAAAGGCCTCAGAAGGTGCAAGTCAAAGCTGATGATTCTATGATGGTATTTTTTTTGAAAACTGCACGCCAAGGGGGAGATTGTTGACATATGTTTATGTAATAGATTAGTGGCGCACGGTTTTATTATTACTTTGTAATGTATTTTCTGTATTTACCATGGTAACTTGTAACTCTTGTACTTTGGAGGTTGTCATATATAAACAACCTCCTCACTTGGTAATAAGTTAGTTATCCATTTTGCATATTAAAATCTTATGACTTTCTCTCTACTTGTTTTGATAACTCATACTTCTAACCCACCAAACATCCAACTAAAACCGTCAATCTAGGCTTCTTTTGGGACTAACATAAGTTGATCTTGGTAAAGACAAGTGTTTAAAACTTGTGGTTGAGGTAAATTGGCGTTGTTGGAACCATTTTCACTAGTGTTAGTGATTATGGTAGTGTTGGAACCATTTTGGGTGTATTTGGTTGACTAATTTTGAAATGGGTCAAAATTAGGGTTTACGTGTCAATTTGGGAAAGATATGTGTTTAACACCTATGATTGGGTTTGATTGGTGTATTAGGACCATTCTCACTTGTGTTAGTGATTATTGGTTAGTTTGGGCGCGGTTTGTGCTTGGAAGTGCATTTGAGTCAAAATTGCACTAAGCGTCAATTTGGGTTGATATGTAAATCCACCCTAATTGTGTTATTTGTTATGTGATTAATGGGATAGGTACATTCCATTGGCAATTTCGGACTTCTTTGGTTGCATTCATCAAGGCGATATGGTGAGTGTAAATATATTATATGCGTATGTATGCATAGGATGGGTGCGGGTTGGTAGAGTGATTCTTGCTCGGATTCACTCTACATGTGATGGAAAATGGATTCTTGGAGTTTGAGTCCATATTGTACGCTTATGCGTTTTGGGTTACCACCTTTGGGGTAGTGAATCTTTGGCGTATATGGATTCACGTTGGCATGTCAGGCCAACCCGGTAGTTGTTGATGATGTTAAGGAGATGAATCTCGGGTAGTGCGGATTCATGATGACTCGGGTAGTTTGGTCATCTTAGTAATGAGGTGGTGAATCTTGGGTAGTTCAAATTCACTAAGGCACGGGTAGTTCGGCCAACCTCGGTTATTGAAGTGGTGAAGGAAGTGAATCTCGGGTTGTGCAAATTCACTAAGGCTCGGGTTGTTCAGCCAACCTTCATATGTATGAGGTTAAGGGGTTAACCTTGGTGTCTTGGTTAACTATTATATATGCGTATATATACTTATTATATGTTGTAGCTAATCTTGCGGATTTGGCTTGGTGGTACGTTATGCATAGCTTGCTTAGTTGTACTCGGTATGCGGTATGTGTTTACTTTATGTGTTGGTTGTACGTATTCATTTTATGCATATGTATGTATATAGTATGTTTATACTCACTAAGCTTTCATAGCTTACCCTCTCGTTGTTTACATTTTTATAGATTCGCGTGGAAGTGGTGACTCGGGTAAGCGTGGGAACTAGTGGATTGCGTAGGTTGCTTTAGAAGACGTGCTTTTGGATTGATTAGGATTGGGTAGTGTATCCCCATTCACCATGCTCGGTTTTTATTTTGTATTAAACTCATGTGGTCGAAAAATTGTATTTAGTATGAAATTCGTAAAATGGGCCGATGTGGGCCCGATGTCGTAAAACTTGTTTTATTATGAAAACGTGTTAGTTTTACTTACTTTAATGTGTTGTGAAAACCCTTTCGTCTATAAGTGTTGGGAAGTGGGAGATCTTTTTGCGTGAAAAAGACACTTAGGACAGCAGGGATCGGAGCGGCGCGCCCCATATGGGAGCGGCGCTCCATTTGACTGAAAACCTGATTTTTGTAATAAAAAAAAAATAAGCGTGTTTTGGTTGGATAACGGGTTGGGTCGTTTCACAACAAAAGATTCAGCAATAGCCAGTTTAGAAACATCACTGGGCTTACTTCCAGAACCAATATCATCCACAGATGTGGCAGACACACTGGGTTGAGATTCACCAGCAGTCTTGACACCTGCTTCAGTATGAGCGTTGATGGGCTTAGTGCTAGTACCTTGATCAACACCATCACCAACATCATCACCATTTCTCCTTTGCTACTTTGGAGCTTTTTCATGCTCATGCTCCCCCTCGGTTTGTTTTCTATTTTTGTGCTTCTTAGATTTCTTCTCCACCTTTTTGTCATCAACAGCTCTTTTTGTAACGACCCCAAATCCATTTATAAAAAACGAAGCTCATTTTTTTTATAAGTTAGGCCCCATTAATACAAAATATTTTCAACTCTGTTTTAACCAAGAATATAATATCGTGACATTACGTTTAACAACATACAATGACCCTTGGTACCCAAATAACACCTTACAAAAACATTTGTAATAATAATCCAATTACACAAACACGGGTTAATGCCCGATAACTCAAACCGATACCAAGAGCATAATCTCGGGGACTACCAAATCCCCAATCCGCGTCCAATTATCCAAAAGCTACCCCATCGAGCCCAATAGCTCCTACTCGTCTAGTCTAACAACTAGCTAGATTCACAATCACAAACCCTGTAAAAAGTAAACAACGAGAGGGGTAAGCTTAAAGCTTAGTGAATGTAATAATTATACATATACATATATAATCTACTTACTTGCAAACACTTACACAATTACCGCATACACACTAGCAATCTAATTAGCATACCATCACAAAGTATAAGGCTAATAATCTCCAATACCGTAAGCTAGCATAACCAATAGCATATATTCATCACAATATAAAATGCTAAATAAACAACACACACATAATATGGTTAACCATACCCACGCTATGGTGCTACTGGCTCTTTGGTTCACACCATATGTCACATGCTATGGCACTACCGGCTCTTTGGTTCACGCCACTACGCATTTGTCATGATGCTACCAGCTCTTTGGTTCACATCATAACTCTGAGTCATACTCACGCTAAAGTGCTACCGGCTCTTTGGTTCACACTACAACACACATGCCATGATGCTATCAGCTCTTTGGTTCACATCATAGCATATCCGCACATGCTATGACACTACTGGCTCTTTGGTTCATACCATAGCACACAAATAAATACACTATATACATACACATATAATTATTCCACTCACCTTGGTATGCCCGCACAAGTCATGTATAACATGATCTCCGTCCTCAAATTCGAGCAAGTAACCACCTATATCACACATAGGTACAATACACACATAAATAACAATTCTCTAAAAGAGAATCTGACACCCACATCCCTTAGCCGAGGGATCTCACCTTGCTCGTCAAAACCCGCCCATTTAACACCTAATGGACACAAACCAATTACCACTTCGGGTGGTAATTCAAACCCACTCAAAAAAGTACAATTTAACCCAAATTGTACTCGACACCAATTAGACCGAACCTAGGTCTTAACACTAAATTACTACTTAGGTAGTAATCATTTTAAACGTCATGTACACCAAAACCCCAACACGTGCAATAATGACCCATATTGCGGTTGGCCACGTTTGACTTATGTTAAAATACCATTTTAACCCAAAAATCACTTCTCACGAGTACTTTCATTCAAAAACGCCATTTAACACTTAACAAAAGTGTTTAACATCCATTTGACCAAAAATAGAGTCATCATCAAGTTTGACCCAATTCAATTTACCCATTTTGACAAAAGTTATAAAACGCCTCATAATCACTAACAGCTAGTGATTATATTTCCAAAACACCAATTAACACCTAAATCAAGTATTTACATACTTGATTCACCAAAACTTGACCCAAAGCATAAATTGACACAAATCAAAGTCAATACCCATTTTGACTAGTACACAAGTTCTTATGAACATCCAAAATCACCAATACACTTCCAATCTAGTGATTAAACACCCAAACCATGACAAATCTAGCCAATTTCATCATTAAACCCTAAGCCCACAATAATCGGGTTTACATACACAATACATACAACAAAACCCCTAATTTCATGAGAAATGGGGTTTATAACCCATCACTAGCTCAAACCCTAACCTTCTATCAAAATCAAAGTAAAGAAAATCGGAGTTAGGACTTACCACCACTACCAAAACGTAGCTAAGAACGAGGTGAACAACTTTAACTCTTGAGACCCGACCCGAATCACACTTCTTCTTCCCCAAATCTCTAATTCTCTCTCTAGAACCTCTTTCTCTCTCACTCTAGAGTTTGATGGGAGTGGATGAGAAGAAAATGGGAGAAAATGAGTTTGAGATAAGATTGGGATCAGTTTTATGGCCAAAAACCCGTCTATATACGAAAATTATACCCCTCATTTAATCTTTAAAAATGAGTTCAGCATCTGCTGCAGCTTTAGCCCGCGGCGCGGCTTAAAACTAGAAAACAATGTCGACCATTTTAATGTACCAGACCATCAGCTCAAGGGTTAACCCGCGGCGCGGCCCAATGTTGTACCTGATTCTGATTACATGTTCAGGGACTGAACTTGTCTAACTCTGATTCTGATGCAAATTCTGAAAATGCATAAGTGTTAGGTTCACTTTTAGTGGCGCTTTCTGATGCACACATTTACTGACACTTTCAGGAACATTTTATGACGTACAAATTTCCGGATCTTACAACTCTCCCCCACTTAATCTGGATCACGTCCCCGTGATCTCCGTCACTTAACCAACTAGACCTACAGTCTATGGTCCTCCGACACACATCCAAACTCGATGTCCACAACGATTTTCATTAACCCGAATGTCTCACCACACGCTAATAACCATTAGCGTGCATTACCGTAACAAACGGTATCTCGTACACTCAACATCCAAATGCCCACTTAGGAAAAATATGAAAAACACCATTATATTCCTTCAAATTCTCCCGGCTACAACTCGCAACAAGCTACATCCATAACTATATCACCCAACGTGATCTACTAAATTCACTACGCCGTGAACCAAGTCTTGCATTAATCCAAATCGAGAAGGATTTATGCCGCGTGAAACTCCTTACTTTCAACGGTCCATAAACGTACCACTCAACGATCGCACATCCGCTTATGCGCAAACATCTGTTTTCCACCCCATAAAACCCGTGATTCCTAATTTTACAAGGCGATGCCAACTGGGCAATCAACACACTCCTCCGATGAGCACTTCTTACAGTCACCACAATCGGGTTATTCCTTCAACAAAGAAATTTCAGTATCACCAAATAATCACACTAGGGACACAAAATCTCCCATCAACTGATCCACACACGACCTCAGTCTCTGGATTAATCCAGGATGACATTAACACACCAAGAGTTAGACGAAACACCAAAACTCGATACAGGTTCTCTCCCCTAAACCCTCCAACCCATCCATACCTTACGGCTTCCTAGTACTAGCATGGACTATTCGTGTACTAGAATCCCATCAACAGCAAATCATCATCACTACCATTTCGCAATTTGCCACACGACCCACAAATATATTCACCAACGCCTGGTGAATCCTCTTGCCTTGACCGTCCGTTAAGAATGGCCTCGACCTTTCAATGCAACTAACGGGTTGCATCACTAGAAAATACACTCTCACAAACAAAAAACATTCACGTGTCTCGATGTGAGACAATCAGAACCGGCGATCCCCACCTCACAATCACCCACAAAGTGGAATAATCCACTGACAATTTCCACGGTCACGTTTCCCGACAGGAAAAATACAACAACTACCACAATATCTAACTCGTATTCACATAACAGTACTATCCGAGTTTCACACCAAACCATATTTACATCACGAGAGCACCCGCAACGACAACTTCATCCTCTCACGTCCGTGATCTCAAACTTCACACTTGGTCTCATACCGCACTTTGGTACTACACGACCACCTTACATAAGAAGTTTTACACTTCATTTGATCTCACACCACCGAAGCTTCCTCGGGCGGCGGTAAAACTCCCCCACTTAGGATTCAGTTCCACAGTCTCACCGACAAGATGATAACATCCTGCGGAATTATCATTCCACGACTCCCATGATCATTTTCATCATTGGTCATAACACCAAACCACCGAAAATTCACTTTAGGCTCTCAGAGCCGACATACACATTCACTTGAAATGTCGTACACGCGACGACTTCGCACCTTCATACCATAACTACAATCAACAGTCCTTTATCGTTCGCAAAGCAAACTCCACCAAAGTCCCACATACGCCTCTATGACTATGCATATGCCACTCCGCTTAATTAGTCGTGCATCTCAGTCGAGTTCACCCGACCTTCTACGCAACGAACCTTTATCAACAATTGCTCACTCTCATGGAGAAGAGTGACCAATTCGATACGATAATTGCATCGACCGCAATATCAATACTTCATCATAATCCTCAGCCTAACCGAACATTAAGTACGTCACCGGTTCACCGGTCATCTTTACCCATCTATCATTAAGAGCAATATGACTCGCTCATCCGTTACTTCATAAGAAGTACTTACCGCAATGCTCGTAAACTTCGACTTTCGCAACCTTCGAATTACTATCACCCGTCGATCACTATTGAAATCTCCGTTGTTTCCAAGGGCATCTCACGGTCACCCTAAGTATAAAGTGATCACACCATCACTGGAGTTGAACATTACACTAGCAGGTATAAGGGGGGGCACCTGACGCAGTGTCATGCAGACTCCCACAACAATCTACCGAAATTTAGAAACTCGGTCTTTGGGTTCCATACATCCGATGTCACTCATCTCTTCCACAATAATGACCCATAGTCATACCTTCCGGACAAACCTTACGGTTTATTGTCTTATCACAAGTTACTAGCGATCACACGCTACCCGTAATTTCCACAAGGCCAAACAATATAGCCTCACAAAACCTTTCATCTACCACTAAAGAGATGCTTGGGAACACCAAGTCTTACACCCTTCCACACATCGACACAACCACAACTACATGGAATATTCCGTTAGGAATGTTACCCTATAATCGACAACACGCTAACACATTATGCAATCATCGTCATATGGGTCCCACTCCCATGAGTTTAACGACCCAAAGACTCCTTGATTGGCCAATTCCAAGGCGACTCACACTAGAATCCTTACACGATTCTCTAACCACAAACTCTACCGAGTGTAACTCAAAACTACAATCATTAGACTTGTCGCATTCCATTACGGAATTTAAGTCCTCGTTGCACACACGCATACGTAAATCGGTCATCCTAGTTACGATGGGTAACTAAAACCAATAACAATCTCAACAGTGCACCCACTACTTAGGGTGACTAAGCACGCACCAAACTCGTGAGTTTGCTCTCTCACCTTAGCTAACCGAAACCACTGTACCACTTCCCGACTCACAAAGAACCCGATGTGACAACAAGTACATCACTCGAGACCACTATACCCTAGGAACCAATAAAAGATTTCTAATTGTCCCGTTCTATCCCAACCATGCCACGTTTCCTCCGTTCGGTACTTGTCATGTCATGCTTGGTGTCAAGATACACTTTCGTAATAATGGTGATCAATCACTATTACAACTGCGTACCTTACCATTTCCACATGGTCACGCAAAGTACTTTACCCGGACTGATGCAACAATCACACAAAATAACACGCGATAACTCCTAGTACCTAAATGACCGAAGTCCTTACCGTGAATTTGATCACTCGAACCGCCAAACATGTGAATCTCTCTAATAGATTCGTCTCTAGGACACCACATTAATAGATACCTGTATATCCACATATATACAATATAATAATAAATATACGCAAGTACACCGCCACAACAAGTCAACCTACAACCTAGGTGACTATCACTAAAACAACGTCCAAGTTCGACTACTTACATTAGGCATTAGCAATCTAAGGCACTAATTTACACACGAAATAAGGCCCCAGATAATCCCACATTAGACAAGCACAAGTCCTAGTTAGTCACCTATTCTAAGGCACTAACAAATCTCAATCCGACCCGTATACCTACAAGTCCCGCAACTAATGCATAACTGCCAATAAGCCTAAGACTAGGCACCTATTCCAAGGTCACCTAATTCCCTTAGACTATGCTATGATACCACTTGTAATGACCCCAAATCCATTTATCAAAAACGAAGCTCATTTTTTTTATAAGTTAGGTCCCATTAATACACAATATTTTCAACTCTGTTTTAACCAAAAACATAATATCGTGACATTACGTTTAACAACATACAATGACCCTTGGTACCCAAATGACACCTTACAAAAACATTTGTAATAATAATCCAATTACACAAACACGGGTTAATGCCCGATAACTCAAACTGATACCAAGAGCATAATCCCGGGGACTACCAAATCCCCAATCCGCGTCCAATTATCCAAAAGCTACCCCATCGAGCCCAAGAGCTCCTACTCGTCTAGTCTAACAACTAGCAAGATTCACAATCACAAACACTGTAAAAAGTAAACAACGAGAGAGGTAAGCTTAAAGCTTAGTGAATGCAATAAGTATACATATACATATATAATCTACTTACTTGCAAACACTTACACAATTACCGCATACACGCTAGCAATCTAATTAGCATACCATCACAAAGTATAAGGCTAATAATCTCCAATATCGCAAGCTAGCATAACCAATAGCATATATTCAACATAATATAAAATGCTAAATAAACAACACACACATAATATGGTTAACCATACCCACGCTATGGTGCTACCGGCTCTTTGGTTCACACCATACGTCACATGCTATGGTGCTACCGGCTCTTTGGTTCACGCCACTACGCATTTGTCATGATGCTACCGGCTCTTTGGTTCACATCATAACTCTGAGTCATACTCACGCTAAAGTGCTACCAGCTCTTTGGTTCACACTACAACACACATGCTATGATGCTACCAGCTCTTTGGTTCACATCATAGCACATCCGCACATGCTATGGCACTACCGGATCTTTGGTTCATACCTAGGGCTGTTAACGAACCGAGCTTTTAACGAGCTACTCGAGTTCAAGCTCGTATATTTCGAGTTCGAGCTTTAACGAGCTACCATAGCACACAAATAAATACACTATATACATACACGTATAATTATTCCACTCACCTTAGTATGCCCGCATAAGTCATGTATAACATGATCTCCGTCCTCAAATCCGAGCAAGTAACCACCTATATCAAACATAGGTATACACACATAAATAACAATTCTCTAAAAGAGAATCCGACACCCACATCCCTTAGCCGAGGGATCTCACCTTGCTCGCCAAAACCCGCCCATTTAACACCTAATGGACACAAACCAATTACCACTTCGGGTGGTAATTCAAACCCACTCAACAAAGTACAATTTAACCCAAATTGTACTCGACACCAATTAGACCGAACCTAGGTCTTAACACTAAATTACTACTTAGGTAGTAATCATTTCAAACGTCATTTACCCCAAAACCCTAACACGTGCAATAATGACCCATATTGCGGTTGGCCACGTTTGACTTATGTTAAAATACCATTTTAACCCAAAAATCACTTCCCACGATTACTTTCATTCAAAAACACCATTTAACACTTAACAAAAGTGTTTAACATCCATTTGACCAAAACTAGAGTCATCATCAAGTTTGACCCAATTCAATTTACCCATTTTGACCAAAGTCATAAAACGCCTAATAATCACTAACGGCTAGTGATTATATTTCCAAAACACCAATTAACACCTAAATCAAGTATTTACATACTTGATTCACCAAAACTTGACCCAAAACATAAATTGACACAAATCAAAGTCAATACCCATTTTGACTAGTACACAAGTTCTTATGAACATCCAAAATCACCAATACACTTCCAATCTAGTGATTAAACATCCAAAACATGACAAATTTAGCCAATTTCATCATTAAACCCTAAACCCACAATAATCGGGTTTACATACACAATACATACAACAAAACCCCCAATTTCATGAGAAATGGGGTTTATAACCCATCACTAGCTCAAACCCTAACCTTCTATCAAAATCAAAGTAAAAAAAATCAGAGTTAGGACTTACCACCACTACCAAAACGTAGCTAAGAACGAGGTGAACAACTTTAACTCTTGAGACCTGACCCGGATCACACTTCTTCTTCCCCAAATCTCCAATTCTCTCTCTAGAACCTCTCTCTCTCTCTAGGGTTTGATGGGAGTGGATGAGAAGAAAATGGGAGAAAATGAGTTTGGGATAAAATTGAGATCAGTTTTATGGCCAAAAACCCGTCTATATGCGAAAAGATAATTATACCCCTCATTTAATCTTTAAAAATGAGTTCAGCATCTGCTGCAGCTTTAGCCTGCGGTGCGGCTAACTAGCCCGCGGTGCGACTTAAAACTAGAAAACAATGTCGACCATTTTAATGTACCAGACCATCAGCTCAAGGGTTAACCCGCGGCGCGGCTTCAGGTCCCGCGGCGCGGCTTCAGGTCCCACGGCGCGGCCCAATACTATACATAATTCTGATTACAAGTTCAGGGACTGGACTTGTCTAACTCTGATTCTGATGCAAATTCTGAAAATACATAAGTGTTAGGTTCACTTTTAGTGGCGCTTTCTGATGCACACATTTGCTGACACTTCCAGGAACATTTTCTGACGTACAAATTTCAGGATCTTACATCAAGACAATAATTTTAGGCTTTGGATTCATGTTGTTTTGAGTTTCGGATCAAAAGTTATGCCCGATTTAGGGTTTTGATGAAATTAAAAGGTAAAAACGATTTTGATCATTTGGGGCCCAACTTTGTGACCATCTTTGGAGTCTCTAGGGTGTACCATTGGGTTAGGATTGATGATTGGATTAACATTCATGTTTGGGTCATCGAAATCCGAGCCACGGATTGTTAGGAATTCGGTAGGCCCTAACAAGACCGGTGATTCATGCAAATCACCGGTCTTGTTAGGGCCTACCGAATTCCTAAAAAGTGTTATCAGAGCTTCAAGGTTCGAAGACGGTTACGATGGCGATTTGAAAGCAAGATATTCGATATGTTTGATGATTCGGGTGTTCATCAAGGTTAGATTAAACGACAGGGTTGTGTGTCTTGAAACTTGTGTCGAGATATCGAAGATTTGTTGCTGAAGACAACAAAGAGATTTTTGGGAAGATCAAGGTATCAGATTTAAGTTATCATTCCTTGCGGTCCCGTTCGAGGGAATGATGAACTTTTCAAAATTCGGATTCTACTGCGCAGCTGGAGAAGAAAAATTACCGCGGGTTCGTTAGCCGTTGGATCGGCTTGAAATTGTTATCAAAGGTGCTAGAGTCATCGTTCTGGTAGCTCTATAAATCTGAGGAAGATCGAACCGTTAGATCTCGAGATACAATTTTTCGAAGCTGCTGCCATTCAGGTTTAACCTATTTTGTTTCGGATCTGTTAGAGGAGAAAAATTACTACGGGTTCGTTAACCGTCGGATCACCTTGAAAATTTTACTGTAGATGTTAGACTCGTAGATCTAGTCGTGGTCAAAATTTGGCAGTGATCGAACTGTGAGATTTTGAGTTATGTTTTTTCGAATTTGTAATCGTTCGGGTTTAGAGCTGCTGTAAGAGAAAATTCATAGAGGGTTCATCTACCGTTGGATCGACTTGAAACTTGGACTGTATGTTTCAGAGGTAATGATCTAAGAGTGGTAAAATATTGGTGATTATCGGACCGTTGGATCTTATGATACGATTTTTTTTTAAATTGCGGCAGTTTTATGAGAGAGAGTTCCGGTTTTGATGTTGCGAGTGGCGAGACGATTTGTTTTGCGAATCTTTGGGAGATAAAGGCTGGATTTTTAGAGCTAAAGGTTTGTTACAGGAGCCAAATATATTCTGGATGTGATGGACGGCGCTGTGGATGCACCTCTCAGCGCGCGTGCTTTCTCTTGGTAACATTGAGTTTATCCTGAAGTCTTGTATCGAAATCTCACTGGTCCGCACACAGACAGTTGGGAGTTCCATTTGGCGGCGGTAAAGATTGGGTCCAAACTATCGTTGGAAGGGAGGCTCATATGGATTTGGGTTTGAGGGGAGGTTTGTTTTAGGTGCAAACCTTTGTCATACATCGAATATTGGGAAGAAACAAGTGTGTGCGCTTAAGAGTTGGTTTCTTTTAGGTTTGGGCAGTAAGGTAGCAAACAGTGGGACATTCGTTTGAAAATCAACAGTGAGAGTTATTATGAATGTATGATACTCATGAGTTGTAGTCTGGATGTGTGGATAGCGCAACGTGACATTTGCAGCATGTCGACGGTTGGCTTAACCCCTTGGTTGGCACACGCGGTTGTGCTCCCTCAGTGGATGAGTTGATCTTAGAGCCTTGTACCGTAAGTAGACTTGATGTGGTCCCATTCAAGTTGTGTTCCGAGGTTGCGGCAGGTACTAAAGAAGGTTTGATCTTGACTATCATTGGAGGGATGCCGAGTTGAACTTGGGTTTGAGGGGAGGTTTGTTGGAATTCAAACCAAAGTCTAACATCGGATTATTGAACGGGTCGACTAATGTATTTAGTCGAATATTCTATAGTATATGGAATATGTGGGGCAGGGTTAGAGCTTCTCTCACTAAATAAATTGGTTTGAAGTTGTCGAAAAAGACGTGTTCGACTGTGGCTCGGGTTTGGTTGATGGTTTGTTCAACAAAGCGAGCGGTTTTCTTCGGAGTGACCAATTAGGAATCTTTAGGTGATGGTAGAAGTGGATAATCTTGTAAGTCCTGGAACTTGAGCTTTCTAGAGGGTGTCGGGAATTCGATGGGAGTTTGGTAACCGACAGAAGTACCGAGCTAGTGGGAGTTTGATGACTAATGGGAGTTATGGAGACGGTTATGCAACGTGGGTCTCTGGTATTCACATGATTAGTGCGTATAACACTAGGGTACTTGGTGAAATATCCCGTTCATATTGATTATAAACGTTCCATATTAATTGATTTCGTCGCGAGGTTTTGACCTCTATATGAGACGTTTTTCAAAGACTGCATTTATTTTTTAAAACAAGCATAACCTTTATTTTATCGATAAAGGTTTAAAAAGCATTACGTAGATTATCAAATAATGATAATCTAAAATATACTGTTTACACACGACCATTACATAATGGTTTACAATAAGAATATATTACATCAAAAATAAGTTTCTTGAATGCAGTTTTTACACAATATCATACAAGCATGGACTCCAAATCTTTTCCTTATTTTAGTATGCAACAGCGGAAGCTCTTAATAATCACCTAAGAATAAACATGCTTAAAACGTCAACAAAAATGTTGGTGAGTTATAGGCTTAACCTATATATTTATCAAATCGCAATAATAGACCACAAGATTTCATATTTCAATATACATCCCATACATATAGATAAAAATCATTCATATGGTGAACACCTGGTAACCGACATTAACAAGATGCATATAAGAATATCCCCTATCATTCCGGGAAATCCTTCGGACATGATATAAACGAATTCGAAGTACTAAAGCATCCGGTACTTTGGATGGGGTTCGTTAGGCCCATTAGATCTATCTTTAGGATTCGCGTCAATTAGTAGATCGGTTTACTAATTCTTAGGTTACCAAGCAAAAGGGGCATATTTGGCTTCGATCATTCAACCATATAATGTAGTTTCATTTACTTGTGTCTATTTCGTAAAACATTTATAAAACTGCATGTATTCTCATCCCAAAATATAAGATTTTAAAAGTGGGACTATAACTCACTTTCACAGATTTTTACTTCGTCGGGAAGTAAGACTTGGCCACTGGTCGATTCACGAACCTATACAAATATGTACATATATATCAAAGTATGCTCAAAATATATTTACAACATTTTTTAATACGTTATAATGTTTTAAGCTTATTAAGTCAGCTGTCCTCGTTAATAACCTACAACTAGTTGTCCATAGTTAGATGTACAGAAATAAATATAAATTATCTTGGATCAATCCACGACCCAGTGTATACAAGCCTCAGGCTAGATCACAACTCAAACTATATATATTATTTTGAAATCAACCTCAACCCTGTATAGCTAACTTCAATATTACTACATATAGAGTGTCTATGGTTGTTCCAAAATATATTATATAGATGGGTCGATATGATATGTCAAAATATTGTATACGTGTCTATGGTATCCCAAGATTACATAATATATATTAGAATACATGAATAATACAATATAAGTTTGTTAAGTTATGATTTGTATAGAATTGTTACAATATTTCCCGTAGCTACAACAATCAAAAAATATCCAATCTTGTTTTACCCATAACTTCTTCGTTTTAAATCTGTTTTGAGTGAATAAAATTGCTATGGTTTCATATTGAACTCTATTTTTTGAATCTATACAGAAAAAGTATAGGTTTATAGTCGGAAATAAAAGTTACAAGTCGTTTTTGTAAGAGGTAGTCATTTCAGTCGAAAGAACGACGTCTTGATGACCATTTTGAAAAACATACTTCCACTTTCAGTTTAACCATGATTTTTGGATATAGTTTCATGTTCATAAGAAAAATCATTTTCCCAAAAGAATAACTTTTAAATCAAAGTTTATCATAGTTTTTAATTATCAAACCCAAAACAGCCCGCGGTGTTACTACGACGGCGTATGTCCGGTTTTACGGTGTTTTTCGTGTTTTCAGGTTTTAAATCATTAAGTTAGCATATCATATAGATATAGAACATGTGTTTAGTTTATTTTAAAAGTCAAGTTAGAAGGATTAACTTTATTTGTGAACAAGTTTAGAATTAACTAAACTATGTTCTAGTGATTACAAGTTTAAATCTTCGAATAAGATAGTTTTATATGTATGAATTGAATGATGTTATGAACATCATTACTACCTTAAGTTTAGTAGGTAAATCTGCTGGAAGTGACAAGAAATGATCTAGCTTCAAAGGATCTTGGATGGCTTGAAAGTTCTTGAAGTAGGATCATGACACAAAAACAAGTTCAAGTAAGATTTTTACTCGAATTAAGATAGTTTATAGTTATAGAAATTTAATCAAAGTTTGAATATGATTATTACCTTGAATAAGAAAGATAACCTACTGTAAATAACAAAGGTTTCTTGATCTTAAATGATTACTTGGAATGGATTAGAAAGCTTAGATGTAAACTAGTAAACTTGAAAGGATTTTCGAAGTGTTCTTGAAGTGTTCTTCCTTAGATGATTATAGCTTGATTCTTGAAGTAATTTTTGATGAATATGATGATTAGCTACTGGAAAAATTCGTTCATAAGTTTGTGTGTGTATTGCGAGAGAATTAGAAAGAGAATTGGAAGTAAAATGGAGTGAATGATGAGTGGTAAGTGGTGAGTGGTGAGTGGGGTCAAAAGGAGTTCTAGTTAGTTGACTAGTTCATGGTAGAAGTTAAAATTGATTAGTCATACATGACATAATCAAGAGTGGAATCCCATGCTAGTTCCTATTGGTATATACCCACAGTAAGTACGTCTAGAAGCTGTGTATAATACGGGTATGAATACGACTAGAATTCTTGATGAAAAAAGAATGGGAATGTAACTGTACCCATTTTCGTTAAGTATTAGTGTTTTGATATATGTCTTGAAGTCTTCCAAAAGTATATTAATACATCTAAATACACTACATGTATATACATTTTAACTGAGTCGTTAAGTCATCGTTAGTCGTTACATGTAAGTGTTGTTTTGAAACCTTTAAGTTAACAATCTCATTTAATGTTGTTAACCCATTGTTTATTATATCTAATGAGATGTTAAATTATTATCTTATCATGATATTATGATATATTAATATATCTTAATATGATATATATACATTTAAATGTCGTTACAACGATAATCGTTACATATATGTCTCGTTCTGAAATCCTTAAGTTAGTAGTCTTGTTTTTATGTATATAACTCATTGTTAATATACTTATGGAGATACTCACTTATCATAATCTCATGTTAACTATATGTATATCCATATATATATCGTCATGTCATTTTTACAAGTTTTAACATTCGTGAATCGCCGGTCAACTTGGGTGGTCAATTGTCTACATGAAACTCATTTCAAATAATCAAATCTTAATAAGTTTGATTGCTTAACATGTTGGAAACATTTAATCATGTAAAAATCAATTTCATTTAATATATATAAACATGGAAAAGTTCGGGTCACTACACTTGGATGCTGCAAGCATACCCTCGAATGGCAAAGAGATTTGCAACTGACCGGTGAAACGAACCAGATTCTTCTCGAGTAGACACGATTTTATTTCTTACTCATACAGTGGGAGCGTGCTTGGGATGAGAAGATGGGGTTTGTGATATTCATAGCTATGAGGAGGTCAGTGTACCAGCGAGAAAGCGAAAAAGTTCAAAGGTGGTAGATTTCGAGGTTGTTCTCACTGGAGCCTTGATGAAGAGTCTACAAAGGCGTCTGTTGGATTTTTTGATTGCTGGAAAGGAAAATCATAGATAGACGGTGAAATCCTGTACGAGGGTGATCATTAACATGTGTGTTCGGGATTGGACATGTCTAGAGTGATCGGTGAGGTGGTGTAGTCTTATGAAGAATTCTATAATTGAAGAGTTGCATACTTCAATTAATCTTTTTGTGTAAGAAGATGGTGGTGCAAGAAACCAAGATGGACCATGATAGTAACTGGAGATCGGGTTAAAGCTTAGTGGTTTTGGTGCCGAAAGACTTCCTTCCCTCAGGTGTGGAAGAGCGGCGTGGCCCGGATGTTTGATTTCGGTGGTATCAAAAGTCGTAGCTGAGAGGAGATCGGGAGTTGCTATGGGTCTTTGAACAACAATGACAATTGAGGCGTGTCCCAAATGGAGTTTGGCGGTATAATGGTGGTTTGACGTTCTTGGATGGAATGGAGATTGATGTTCGGGTTTGTTCAAAATCTTCAAGTGGGAGATTGTTGAGTAGTGAAGAGTTTCCTCAAAGTCTTCAAGTGGGAGATTGTTGAAGATGTGAAGAATTTGATCAAAGGAACAAGTCGAAGAGACCTTGACTTGGTGAGCAAGTCGTAGGGAGCTTGACTCGGTGAACAAGTTATAGGGCGCTTGACTTGGTGAACAATTCGTAAGGAGCTTGACTTGGTGAACAAGTCGTAGAGATCTTGTTGCCTTAATTAAATCTTCTAGTAGGAATGGAGTATGGAACAAGTTTAGCTTGGTAGACAAGTTTAACTCTTATTTATGGAATGTCTTTTGCTTGAAGGACAAGTGTAACTTGGTGGACAAGTTTAACTCTTCCTATAAATTGTAACCCCTAGCCTCATTGTAATGTGTGTACGAAAATAATAGAAGAAAATCTCTGATTTGCGCCCGTGGAGTAAACCCTTCTCCGTGTTTTGGAGTTGAGATATAACCACGTTAAATACCCTGTGTCATTTATTGTTTTTATTTATCGTTCTAGCTTTATTAATCGTTTGTCGTTTGTGGGTTTGGTGATTTGCATGAATCACCGGTCTTGTTAGGGCCTACCGAATTCCTAACACGGATCACCCGGAAAGGCTAAAACAAGATTTAAAACGGATTAATGAATATGTTTGGCTAATGGCTGTGGGTCACGACTTATGAACTGACCTTAGGGTGTTCTTGAGCTCACTAAGGTGTCGGGTTGGTTGGTTAGACGAGGATATATATAAAATTCATTAAAAACCGACACCTGAGGCTCAAGTTATGACCCGGCGAACGTTTAATTAAACTTATGGTTATAAAAATGAACCTTATGTTATAAATAATGTTTGGCATTATAATTAAATTACTTATGATATAAAAGTAATTAATTTTAATTAAGACTTATGATATATATTTATTATATCATTTAATAATTGCTTATGATTTAATTATTCATTTAATTAAACTTATGATTAATAATACATTTTATTATTAATGAAAATACTTATGATAAGTATTAAACTTATGTTATGAGATTATTATATCAAGACTTACAATAAGGATTATTTATTTATTTATTTATTATAAGACTTAGTTATTATTTAATTATAAAACAATTTAATTATTAAATACTTATGGTTTAATAATTATATTAAAATACTTATGATATGATTAATAATTTATTATTAATTAATAATACTTATGATATGATTAAAAAGTTATTATTAATTAATAATACTTATATTATGATTAATATTTAATTAATTAATTAAATACTTATGTTATATTAATTATATCATTTT